>NW_027506888.1:505000-770000 GCF_052324685.1 Brachyhypopomus gauderio
TGTACTAATTAATAGCAGCAGTATAAGGTGGAGGGTGTGATTGTCCTGTACTAATAGTAGCAGTATAGGATGTAGGGTGTGATTGTCCTGTACTAATAGTAGCAGTATTAGATGGAGAGTGTGATAATTGTCCTGTACTAATAGTAGCAGTATTAGATGGAGAGTGTGATAATTGTCCTGTACTAATAGTAGCAGTATTAGATGGAGAGTGTGATAATTGTCCTGTACTAATAGCAGCAGTATAAGATGGAGGAGGATGTGGTTGTCCTGTATTAATAGCAGCAGTATAAGATGGAGATGATCGTCCTTTCCAAAAGGTTACCTGGAGTGGACCTCAACTCCACGAAGACTCTCTACAGGTGTCCCACAAGACTCAGTTCCAGGTCCTCTTCACTTTTCTTTCTACACTCACTCCCTTGTTGTGTGATACAAGGTTCTTCCATGAATTCTCTTGAATCGTTCCTATGCTGAGGACACTCAACTAATCCTATCTTTCCACCTCTTGAGATGCAGGTTTCTGAATGCTTTTTGGCATGTTTGACTGATATGTCATCATGGATGGCAGGCCACCACCCGATGACAGGTTTCTCCCCAGGTGCTATTTAGGCCCTTGTAATCTCCAGGCTTGATTCCTGCAACTCCCTCCTGGTCGGTTCTTCCCACCAATGCAGCCAATCCAGAATGCTCATGGTCAACATGTCAGTTTTCCCATGTCACTCCAGTTTTCCATTCACTTGACTGAATTCTTGTAACAACTCAGGCGCTTGCCAAATATGAATCTGCTCACTCATACTTGAGAGTAATGAGATTCATGAAAGACAAGCATCAAGACCCTTCTCCATCCTACCAGCTGCCTGAACACCCTTGGTGACTGCAAATGCTTACTGAATACTAGGGATGTAACGGGACACAAACTTCACGGTTCAGTTCACCCCACGGCATGGACCGCACGGTTCGGTAGAAATTCGGTTTGGCCGGAGAAAACAGGAAGAGGCTAGGTTTCCTTTTGTCAATTTACTTTGAACAGACAACTGTGCAAGTTATAGTTCGTTCATGTGATGCCGGGGGCTCTGAGGCAGAGGGAGCAGACATAATTGCACCGAACTGTAAGCACCGTACCATGTCAGTTAAGTACAAATACATGTATTGTTGCACCCCTACTGAAAACTCATGTCTTTGAAAATCACCTTAATGAAACCTAATCTGACACCTTTAAAGAAGATTTTACATGTGCACTTATATTTGCCTTGTTGAGTGATTGCTCTTGAATCATGCTGCACAGTAGCTGTCATTCTACATTTCACCACTGATACGTGGAAAGTGCTGCAGGTCTTGGTTAAGGGTATTTTTAGGCTCTATTTGTGCTTGCTAAGCTTTTGCAAGTTTCTCTGGATGAGAGCATCTGCTAAATGTAATAAAAGTAAAAGTGTGTGTGTGTGTGTGTGTGTGTGTGTGTGTGTGTGTGTGTGTGTGTGTGTGTTTGTTTGTTTGTTTGTATATGTGTGGGACCTGGTGTAATATGTTATATTTACATAATATTTGTGTTCAAGAACAGAGATCCAGATGAGTCAGGTGGGTGTAATATCTGTTCTCACAGTTAATAAACTAGAGGACAATATGAGCATGAGAAACATTAGTTTTCTATGCACACAGTGATCTATGCACACACACACACACACACACACACACACACACACGCACACACACACACACGTGTCTAACCGGCTGGTTGAAGTCCAGGTCCAGGTACTGGCTGTGATGCCATGTTCTACTCCGATAACCTACACACACACACACACACACACACACACACACACACACACACACACACACACACACATTTAATAATTGTATGCATGGCCTGCTCATGAGCCATGTGGCTGAGTATATGTGTGTATGTGTGTGTGCACCTGACTCCAGACGTGTGCTGCGAGGCTGTGATATGTGTGTGATGGGTTGTCGGTTGCCTCTCTCTGTCTGGGGCAGGGTGGCCATTATCCCACTCAGATCATCCCCATACTGTTGAGGAACACTCCAGAACTCACTGTCCACGGGGTAGCCCTGAAACACACACATACACAAACACCTCTTTTAACGTCCATACCTTGAAACACCACAATCATTACAATTCATCTACTGCCTACATCAAACAGAGAGAAAGAGATGAAAGTTAGAAAGACACAGGGAGTCATTCACCTCATGTAAGTCCCCCAAATGTTAATGATGTCCCCCATAATGTTAATCAGATTAGTTTGATTATGTACAAGTACATTGAAGATTTAGAGGCAAAAACCAGAGACAGAAAAAAATGTGAAATAGAGAGCGAGCATGAGAGAGAGAGAGTGAGAAAGATAAGGAGATAAGAGAGGGAGGGAGGAGAGAGGGAGAGCCAGAGAGACAGAGAAATAGAGAAATGGAAAGATAAAGAGAGAGGAAGAGGGTCAGCAGTCACATGTCCAGTGTTTAGCGCTGGCAGGCCTGTGCTGATGAGCTCTCTCTGTTCCTGAATCTCTCTGAATCTGCTCGACTGGTTCATTAGCAGCTCCTCCACCGGCGTGTGCAGCAGACCTACACAACAGACAATGATGGGACATTCAGTCAGACACTAATGCCTTACAGGACTAACAGGAACTCACGTTGTGCCACGCATCATTACTGTATCATTACCAGTGTTGGGAACGATACTTAAAAAAGTAATTAGTTATAGTTACTCACTACTTGTTCAAAAAAGTAACTGAGTTAGTAACTGAATTACTCTATAATAAAAGTAACTCATTACCAGGGAAAGTTATATGCCAATGAATAAGGATTTTTCTTTGTAAAGAAATTCTTTGTAAAAAAAAAAAAAAAAGCACAAGTAAACAGTTACACTATATAAAGTTTATTTACATCTATCAAATTAAATTAAATTCTCTCAACCTGAGACAAGGTTTGTTCACAAAATAAGTAAACTTAACAATAAAACCTCTATTCTTAATTAAATAAATCAAATACCCAGTCTGGTAGACATTCGGGAACTTCAAGTATTTTCTTAAATAATGTTTATATCGGCACCTTGAAAATGCAAATTTTTCTTCGGCTTGCTCCTGACTCGCCATTTCTGCCTCTTCTCCATTTGTGTCGTGTGTCACTGGTGTGCTTCGGCACGCATGTAAAAACACTAGCTCTGATTGGCTTCCATAACGCTGCCTTACCCAATTGCTTACTGACTTGTTAAGTTAACCCTGATATGTTCCAGGCTTTTTCGTCACCCTTGGGGTCTGGGTGGACCCATTGCATTTTTTGTTAAAATAATTAGATATAGCTCAATTGCAAGTAAAATAAACAATACATATGTTAAATTAGTTTGCTCTCTTATTTATTTATTAGTTACTTTTTTATTAAAATGTAACACAATAAGGAAATGAATCATAAATCATGCTGGCTGACAGGCTGGTCCTATGGCTAGCTGCTCACGGGCTGGTGCTAACGGAGCTGGCTGCTGCTCATCCTCCTTTTCATTATCACTATCAGACTCTGATATTTCAGAAATGTGATCCTGAAATTTCTTCTTCTGAATCACCATCAAAATCCTCTGTCTCTTCCAATATCAGCTGTAAGGCAGTCTGAACTGAGAATCGCTTTGCCATCTTTTATAGCATTTTTAGCATTTATAGCATCATGTCCCCATGATTGGGTGAAACACACACACACACACACACACACACACACACACACACACACACACACACACAGGTCCAGAGTGGAGGGAGGGATAATGAGGGCTGAGAGAAAAGATTCTTCTTTCAGATCTCACCCCTTTGTCTCTATAGAGATTCTTCGTCTGCTGTCTGACAATATGCAATCAACCCCTGATGTGGCAACCATCAACAGTGTTGATGGTTGCCCACCTTTGCATGCCAAACACCTCTGTCCTTTGTTTGTATATCCTTTAAAGTCATACAGACGACTATCAACTACCCAACCCAATGTTGATTGCACACTTGATTGGTGGGTTGATTGGACCCTGGACCCTGTATGTAAAAATATTTTCTGATTTATTTTGCTCACAGAAAATGAGCCAAGGACCAATGAATCTCAGTTTGAAAAAAAAAATTGTATAATTTTTTTTAAGCTGATTAAAAAAAAATGGGTCCCACAGACCCTTGGACCATATAAGTTACACCGAGAACTGTGACCTATCGAGATCTGTTACTCCTCACTAGTCTGGGCAGCGGTCCGCTCGTATTACTGTTAGTATATCAATATATAGTAACGCACCGCTTTTAATGACCAGTAACGTCAACGGCATTGTAACGACAGGAAAAGTAATTAATTATATTATCCCGTTACTGACAAAATGACGCTGTTACCTAACGCCATTATTTTTAACGGCGTTATTCGCAACACTGATCATTACTGCCAGCATGCTATAGTAGTGACGGCCTCATTACTGTATAGTGAACCACTGATGGTAAAGTCTCTAGTGTCGTGGATCAACATGCTATAGTAGTGACGGCCTCATTACTGTATAGTGAACCACTGATGGTAAAGTCTCTAGTGTCGTGGATCAACATGCTATAGTAGTGACGGCCTCATTACTGTATAGTGAACCACTGATGGTAAAGTCTCTAGTGTCGTGGATCAACATGCTATAGTAGTGACGGCCTCATTACTGTATAGTGAACCACTGATGGTAAAGTCTCTAGTGTCGTGGATCAGCATGCTATAGTAGTGAAGCCTCATCAGTGTCAGCATGGTATAACACACCAACTCAGCCCCCCCATGATTCACTCTGCAGTGTGTGAGCCAATCGCTCAATGTGTTAACACTCGTGCCAAAAAAAGACAAGTGTGATGTAGGAGACCAACACACACACTAGAGGAATTACCCCTAGCATCAGTGGTCAGTGTAGGCATGACCAGAGTGGTCCATACTGACTCACACTGCGTGTGTGTTTCCAAATCTGGCTGTGTTAGCAGAGTACAGAAGCTGCCACACTTCACACTTGCTGCCTCCTTCAGAAGATGATCCTGACCACCAGGAGGAAACTCAGCATCACGACTCAATACGGCACCGGTCTTGCAGAGGGGAATCTGTGTTCACCATCACAGAACTGGGGAACGCCCACGCATCTGTATTCACAAAACTAGGGGAATCCCAAGGACCACAGCAACATAGGTCAGTTTTGTTTCCATAAGTGAGTGGGGTTTTTGAGTGAGTGAGATTCATGCATGAGTGGGGTTCATGAGTAAGGTTTGGAGCACAGGGCTTCAGGAGGTGCAGTCCAGCCGAAAACAGGAAAGAAAACAGAAAGAGCTTCTTCACAGAACCTCAAATGGTTCGTGTAGACCAAGAGCTTTTAGTATTCACACATGATGTACATTTACATCTGCATTTACATTTACATCTGGCAGCACGTGCTGCCTATACATGTGTCTCCACCAGACAGCGGGCCGCATTTAGAAGCAATGAACTGAGGCGCTAGGGGGGCGAGTCTGGGACTCACGGGAAATGAAGTTCTGCTGTTTGCGCCTCTCTGTCATGTGGTAGTGCCAGTGCTGGAGGGCGTGGCTCTGCCGATCCCGCCCACTCTCTGGGTGGGATTTGGTCCTTTTGACCCTTTCCCATCCTGTAGCCTGCATGGGGTGCTTTTTCTTCACATCAGGAATTCGCTTAACAAGCTTAGAGAGAGGATGAAAACACAACTCAGGTCCCTCTGTTAGTAACAATGGTTGCAAATGTGAATCTAGCTCATGAAATGGATGGAGGAAATCAGTAGTATTTTTGCTTATCTATACTCATATAGTATGACATATATTACTACCACTTCCTTCAGGATCAATGAAGCATTATCGTGTCCTACTGTTGTGAAGGAAACTGAGATACAGATTTACCCATTCAACGAGTAAGCCTGATGCTGTCCTAAACTGCAGAACCAGTAATGAGTCAATAAAGTAACAAATCCTTATGGTCTTATGGTTGGGGGTGGGGTGGGGGTTATGCTACCAAACCTTACAGGGAAACTCACCTCCATCTCACCTCTGGCCTCCATCTCTCTCCTAAACTCCTCCAGACTTCCCAGAATGCTGTGTGGCAAAACCATGCCCTGGGCATCAAAGCGTGGACCTCCTGGACCTTATAAAATGTTACATGAAACGATGTGAGGTTTTTTATCCTACATTAGAGGAACTCAAAACTGTGTGATGATGTGTTTCCCTGCTACTTTATCAAAGTTTGTCTCTAAAAACACGGAGAGCAAAGCAGGAGAGCAATTTTGGGCTTCATATAGACACTTGTGACACACTAGTGCTGGCCCCATGCTCACTATTCCACAAACCACCAGTCCCTCCTACCTTTGTAGTCCAATGGTTGTGGGGTAATGTCTGGTGGGAGGGGTCTTGCCACAGCGACCCTCACACATGTCTTGACTCTATCAGGGGGGCGTGTCTTATGGACTAGCACGCGGGTTGTCGTCCGGGCCTTCTGGGAATCTTTTGGAGGTTGAGGGAGCCACTATGTACACACAAACAGAATGTAAATCTCTGTAGTAAATGTAAATGTTCATTATGGTTCAAAGAGCAAGAAGTGATCTCCAGTAGCACGCCTGATGTGATAAGAACAGACCTGCACGTAGTTTGCTAACTACTGCTTAATGCCAACAGACTGGGATCATGGAAAATGGGCTATTGGCCTCATCCTGACTGCCCTCCGGTTCTCATGTCCAATCAACACAATGCAAGCCATTCTACACAAATCAGCTTGTTGCAACATAGCTTGGTGTGTCTCTGAGGGCAGGGGCGTGGTCTCTCTCCACCTTCTCCAGGTGCTCTGGTCTAATGGCCAAGGCCTGAATGTCCTCCCCCTTCAGTGTGAAACTCCCACGCTGCTCCTCACTCATGCCGGACGAGAACTCCGACACCTTCCCTCCTTTTTTATCTGGCACAAGACAAGACAAGAGAAGAGAGCAGTGTTGGGAACGTTACTTTAAAAAAGTAATTAGTTATAGTTACTCACTACTTGTTCAAAAAAGTAACTGAGTTAGTAACTAAATTACTCTATAATAAAAGTAACTCGTTACCAGGGAAAGTAACTATTTGCGTTACAGTTTATAAAAAAAGTTATATGCCGATGAATAAGGATTTTTTTTTGAAAAAGCAGTTTTCACAGTCAGTTGAAATTAGTAGATCAGAAAGGTGTTTAACTTTTGATGTTTATTGCACATCCACAGACCAGTGCAGGATAAAATCCTTTAAAATCCCAAATCTTTGTAAAAAAAAAAAGCAAAAGTAAACAGTTACACTATATAAAGTGCATTTACATCTATCAAATTAAATTAAATTCTCTCAACCTGAGACAACTGGTTTGTTCACAACAGAAGTAAACTTAACAATAAAACCTCTATTCTTAATTAAATAAATCAAATACCCAGTCTGGTAGACATTCAGGAACTTCAAGTATTTTCTTAAATAATGTTTATATCGCCACCTTGAAAATGCAATTTTTTCTTCGGCTTGCTCCTGACTCGCCATTTCAGCCTCTTCTCCGTTTGTATCGTGTGCTTCGGCACGCGTGTAAAACACTGGCTCTGATTGGCTACCGTATGCTGCCTTAGCCAATCGCTTACTGACTTGTTAAGTTAAACAGGTGTTACACCGAGAACTGTGACCTATCGAGATCTGTTACTCCTCACTAGCCTGGGCAGTGGTCCGCTCGCATTACTGTTAGTATATCAATATATAGTAACGCACCGCTTTTAATGACCAGTAACGTAAACGGCGTTGTAACGACAGGAAAAGTAATTAATTATATTATCCCGTTACTGACAAAATGACGCCGTTACCTAACGCCGTTACTTTTAACGGCGTTATTCGCAACACTGGAAGAGAGGCATAACAGCTTGTCTCATATGCTGTATGCGGCAGTGGGAGCATGGCAGAGCATGGTGGAGAGACAGCCCCGGCTGAACCAGCGGGTGATTATAATTGGCTGCACCTGTGTGTGATTACCGGCAGCCGACTTATACACCCCATTCTCTTCCAGTCGGTTGCTGAAGCCAGACACACACACACACACACACACACACACACACACACACACACACACACACACACGGCACAGAGTCTCTGAAGCCCCATTTGAGACCCTTTTTTGTGTCTCCATCAGAGTAATGAAGCCCACTCGTGTCTCCCCTCTGCTACCCATGTCCTGCTTCCCCACATGGACACTAGAAATCACCGGAGTGTGTCTGATGGAAGCAAGTATGTGCTTGTATAATAGCCATGTGGGTTATAGCTGATCCTTATCAAACAGCCTCTGCTATAACACGTTACACAAGATGTTCTGTTTGGTGCTGCTATTGTTCGTACCCATTCAGGTCGCTGAGAACTGCGTCGCTACCACAAAGCTCTCTTTTTGAGAAATGGCCCCAAATTACTGCAGAAATCAAACATAAAAACACAATAAAGGGTGCATATGCATGCAGATGGATAATGACCTCCAGGGAGTCAAGCATTTACCATATCTGGTTTCAGTGAGTGTTAAGTATGCATCGTTGATGACAAAAACCAGCCATCAGTGCAGGAGGAAATGCGTCATATTGATAGAGAAGCCATGAAGTGGCTCTTTACCAGCTGATAACAAGTTTGTGCCACAACACAATGCAACCTCATCTTTCGATAACCTGCATTACCAAATGCCTTCCCCATGTGCAGACAAGCACAGCACGATGCTCAGGTGTGGTGCCTGGTGCCCCCCCAGAGGCCTGGAGGTGTTGTTGGCTGGGTGGGTAGGTATTGGTGAAGGCTCGGCCAGCCCGTGTGAGTGCCAGGCCCTTTGGGAGGCCGGCTGGCTATGAAGAACAGGCAGCACAAGGGGGCGTGTGGGGAGGGGCGACAGGAAAACGTAAAACTGACAGGTGACATATTCAAGCATGCTCTTTCGGAAACAGAGATTGTGTATGAAAACACCCTGTGAACTGCATGGCTGAGAGTGTTTTAGGAATGGAGAGAGAGAGAGAGAGAGAGAGAGAGAGAGAGAGAGAGAGAGAGAGAGATAAAAGCAGAGAGAGAGAGACAGGTAGAGATCTTTATGCAATCAACTTTTACAATGGCAATTATACCATTTTCCCCCAGACTACTTCACACAGTTACACATTGTTTCACCACAGAATCAGTCATAAAGCTCAGCTCCCCCTCTTCCACAACACAAAGAATGTCTTGATACCACCACTGTAATGCAAACTCATCTATATTTCCTTGTGACACTTAAACTCAACATTGAGCGTAGTGCTGTGCGCAGCAGCAGGACATTTTGCCTGTAGAGTAAGAAGTTTAAAGAACTGCCATATTGTCCTGTAACTTGTGGTTATGACCGAAAAGCAAACTTGGGATATAGAATCCTCACCCTGCTTATAAACCCAATACTCAGTAAAGACACATTGTAAAATACATTTCTCTGAGTCAGTTAGTTCCTTGAAAAGCAGTTCTTTTAGATAGGGAATTTAATTTCATTTAATTACAAATGTAAACCTTTTCCGAGAGATAGATAGACAGACAGATAGACAGACAGACAGACAGACAGACAGAATGGGTTTCTATGGTCGAGCAGCTCCATCCAAGCCATACATCACCAAGTGCAATGCAAATTGTCAGATGCAGTGGAGTAAAGCGGTGGACTCTAGAGCAGTGGAGACGCGTACTCTGGAGTGAAGAATCGCACTTCTCCATCTGGCAATCTAGACGAGTCTATGTTTGGTTTGAGAACCATACTTGTCTGACTACATTGTGCCAAGTGTAAAGTTTGGTGGAGGGGGGATTATGGTGTGGGGTTGTTTTTCAGGAGCTGGGCTTGGCCCCTTAGTTCCAGTGAAAGGAACTCTAAATGCTTCAGCATACCAAGACATTTTGGACAATTCCATGCTCCCAACTTTGTGGGAACAGTTTGGAGCTGGCCCCTTCCTCTTCCAACATGACTGTGTACCAGTGCACAAAGCAAGGTCCATAAAGACCTGGATGGCAAAGTCTGATGTGGATGAAATAAGGGTAAATGCATACAGGATGATACTTTCACTATGATTGAGCAGAAAGTGTAGTATTTAAAAATATGTAGCAGCATGTCACTGTCTGAAATACAGTGACTAATGCATTCTACACTAGAACACTTACTGTTAGTAATGACTTTAACTCACTTTAAATAAATAAATTAATAATAATAATCATCATCATCATTCACTATTATGTTACTTATATTCAGTTCCAAACTACTTGCTTTGGAAAAATTGTGCCTGATACAGTCATACCAATTAAACGTTACCCTGAACTGAATGGAGAGTGATAGAGAGGAGTGACAGAAGTGAAATAGAGAAGAGTGAGAGAGTTCAACCTTGACCAAATACAAATTCAGTGATCACCACCTGGCCATAGAGTCCGGCAGACATAAACATTCCTGGATTAACAAACACTACACTAACCATGTTAATTTCTTCCTCAAAGTTTTGGCAAAATAAGTGTATCATTGAATTTAGTTTCACTTAATTTAATTGAACTGGACTGAATTGGGTGAGAGGGAAGAGAGAGAGGAGAGAGATAAGACAGGATTGAGAGAAGAGTGACTAGAGGAGTGAGAGAGCGTGATAGAGAGGAGAGATTCTACTTACAGTACATACAGCTGCTGCAGATATTAATTAATGAGTCACTGTTAAACACTCTCACCCTGTCTGACCTTCTGTACCCAGAGAACTGGGCTGGCACATTAACACACACAGAGAAGATGCTGGACCACTGACCTCTTTATGTAACATTCCTCATCAGTCCAGAGGCTGACCGCTGCTGCCATGACAACCATACAATTATTTTTTTTACTTTCTTTATTTGACTAATTTGGTCTGTGCCACCATCCCACCTGTCTCTGTTCACGCTATTCTGTTCATTTTGTCTTCCTTGGC
Organism: Brachyhypopomus gauderio; assembly: GCF_052324685.1. Lineage (NCBI taxonomy): Eukaryota > Metazoa > Chordata > Actinopteri > Gymnotiformes > Hypopomidae > Brachyhypopomus > Brachyhypopomus gauderio. The sequence goes on from NW_027506888.1 coordinate 515,925, forward strand.
TTTTATTTGCCTTTCACCACTGCTGTTCAGAAGGAACATCCTGTGTGGTGTTAGAGAAGAGATGTGACCCAGAGAGGGGCAAGAAAACGAGAGAAGGCATCGTCTAACGAGACGAGAGCAACATGGAGTGAGAGAAAGAGTGGGAGTGAGAGAGAGTTAGAGCCAAGGCAGAGAGCGAGACTGGGAAAGAGAAAGAGAGACAGAGAGAGGGAAAGACAGGGAGTGAGAGAGATACATTGTTATTAACTATTAGTTATTTATTAACTTTCTATCTATTTATTAACTTTCTTCATATAAATTCATTCTCAATTGTATGTTAATTATATACATATGTTGTACTGTATTGTACTTGCTTTGGTAATATTGTATTATTTAACATAGTTGTTATTCCTGTCATGCCAATAAAGCACATTTAATTTCATTTCATTTGAAAGACAGAGAGGGTGAGAAGGGGGGTGGGAGTGAGAGAGACACAGAGAGAGAGACAGAGAAGGGATTGAGAGACAGAGAGAGACAGATGCTTTTTGTGTCAACTCTTAAACCTACTGTCTCATTTGCACTTCTACATTTGTAGGAAGGTTGAAGGTGGAAATAAGTGTACAGGCTGACAGAATAATACATTTAGAACAAATTAAAAGAATTTCCATACATTTTAGTGGGTTAAAGAGAAAAAGGCACTTATTCAGGTGCAGTGGTTGAGTGACCAATGAACAGAGTGCAAAGCCCTGGTACAGAACAGGCATTATCACTGGTCCAGAACAGGCATTATCACTGGTCCAGAACAGGCATTATCACTGGTTCAGAACAGGCATTATTACCTGCATACCTGAGGATCAGTCAGACACGCCTTAGATATGGGTCACCATGCCATGTCCTGATTCACACATATATGCCCATAGGTGCATACCTTCTGTGTGACAGGAAACAGCTAAACGCTGTTCTCAGTCCCAGGGTGTTGGGGGTCAGTTGCTCCCCAGAGTGACTCTACAGATGAAGAGTGCTTCAAAAGGAACTGTGGGTTCCTATTATGACTCTCATCTCTGTTCTTGCCCTGACTCCAAAGCTTTTGAGTTAAAGAACTGGGTTACTGAATTTTGGACAGACACACACGTTAATGGCAGATCTGTACTTACCACGAACTGGTCTGTGCCAACTGAAATGTTGTTCTCAGTCCCAGGGTGTTGGGGGTCAGTTACTCCTCAGAGTGACTCTACAGATGAAGAGTGTTTTAAAAGGAACTGCAGGTTCCCATTATGACTCTCATCTCTGTTCTCACCCAGAGTCTAAGGCTTTTGAGTTAAAGAACTGGGTTACTGGGTTTCAGACCTTAATGGCAGAATTGTACTTGCCACCAGCTGCCCTGTGACATTCATTTCCTTATGACACACATATACATGCATTTATACACACACACACACACACACACACACACACACACACACACACACACACACACACACACACACACATAGCTGCTGTTGTTTTTAAGACTGTCATAGTCATTAATGCAATGAGTGAAATTATGTGGTCACAATATCATAAATGCCATATTAAGACAGTTCTATTCGTAATTACACCCCTCGGGAGCACAGATAGGTCAGTGGGTCTGCCATCATCACTCACCTATTTTCACAATGACAACTGTGAAATGTCCCAAGTTCCTGAAGAAGGCTATTCAGCTTTTAATGTAATTACTTTTATCCTCTAAACCAAAATAATAGGCTTGGGAATGCCTTTTCCCTACGTTAGTCACGGCCAGTCAGGACTCGCGGTTGTACACGCTTATCTGACAAGTGGGGAAACGAACGGTGATGAATGAACGAAGTGAAGCGATATTTAATCCGCGTTACTGACATTAGATCAGCTGACCTGAGCTGTAACGCTAAAGATCCGATGTCTTAGCCAGATAGTCGTATTCATTCAGCAGAAGAAAGTTTTTGAGACAGAAACTGTAACTGCAGTTTGTTAGCTTTAGGAAGATAACTTGTTAAGCTTGAAAATGAGCATTAGCCAACTAGCTAATCATCTTAACCGGTGCCAGTCAGTAGTGCAGTGATACCTTGTGGAGATCGGGAGTCTTTCTTATCTGCTTTGCCCGTGGACTTTCCAGGACTTGACATCGTAACTACAGTCTGAAGATAGTTACCTAGTTAGTTAGCTTGCTAGCTAGTTGGCTCTTTAATTAATTACTTACTAAGTTGGCTCTTTAATTAGCTACTTACTTAATGTTACCTGGTTACATATACAAAAGCAACGCTATAATTTCGCTTAGACTAACAGGAAGAATTTATTAGATTTACTACAAGAAAATAAGCCGGATGTGAGTCGTACTACCTGACAAACAGTTCTGCGTTGTAATTCCTCGCACTGGTGTTGCCATGGTAACATCAGACGCTAAAGCGGACAACAGGGGTCAAAGACCATAGAGCAAGATCATTATGATACCAGTGATATAAAGAAATGCGTTTAAAGTTGGGATTGAGTTATTAATAAGTTTTGGCAATGGAATTCTTTGTACGCTAAAGTAAATTTGGTGTAGCCTAAAAACAATTTAAACTCAGCCTGCATGTAACGACATATCAAACACGAATTAAATGAAAAAAGAAAAAAAAAGAAACATTTCAGACTGTGTGCCTTTTATAATATATATATATATATATATATATATATATATATATATATATATATATATATATATATATATATATATATATATATACATATATATATATATATATATATATATATATATATATATATATATATATATATATATATATATATATATATATATATATATATATTATATAGCACGAGTTTTAACAAAAACTAAAAAGTTTGATCACATTAGTTCCGTACTGTCGTCATTACACTGGCTGCCAATTAGATTCCGTATTGACTATAAAATACTTTTATTAACATATAAAACGCTGCATGGCTTAGCTCCAGACTATCTTAGTGAACTTATTGAACAATATAACCCAGCACGTTCACTTCGTTCGCAGGACGCAGGGTTATTAACTGTTCCTAGGATCAAAAAGATCACAGCAGGTGGAAGAGCCTTTTCTTTTAAAGCTCCACAATTGTGGAATAATCTTCCTGCCTCTATTCGTGTCTCAGACACAGTCTCAATGTTTAAAACTCGATTAAAGACTTATCTGTTTAGTTTGGCCTTTGATTAATCTGTTACATATTTACTACATCTCGTATCTTTTCTCCGAGGTTCACCTGGAGAGTAACATTGCAGTCGGAGCCTACAATACCAGCATCGCTGCTCCGACACGGAATAAAAGCCTGGCGTTCATCAACAGACATTTACAGTGATCAAAACCCAGAACTTTCATTTTTACCTTTACTTAGTCTGATTGTGTGATTTGTGTGTGACTTGTGTATTTGTCTGTATTTTGTGTAATCTGTGTGTTAACGGGCCGCCCAATGGAGGATGGGTTCCCTTTTGAGTCTTGGTCCTCCCGAGGTTTCTTCCTATTCCCCACCATCATAGGGAGTTTTTCCTCACCACTGTCGCCTTTGGCTTGCTCATTAGGGTTCTGGACCCATAGTATTGTTAACCTTTTAAATCCTGTAAAGCGCTTTGTGACAACATGTGTTGTTAAAAGCGCTATACAAATAAACTTTGATTGATTGATTGATATAATATTATATTATATTATTTTATAATATATATGTATTTTGTACAACGATGATGCCGTGTTTTCTTTAATGTCTTTATTGTCCGTTATAAAGTGCACAGCACGCAATCACCAATAGCAAAGAAAAAATGAGAGCGCTCACAGAAGCGCATAAAGTGCAAGAGTCACTGTTGGCGTCGGCGAAAGTAAATCGGCGAGAAGACCATATATGTCTCACAGGAGACTACCGTGTAGGCTACTGTTATATTCTATATATATTGTATAACATATACTTCTTCCACAATTTGTTAAATGTATTATTTGTAAATAATTATTTATGACAATCCGTTACTAAAGGTGAATGGTGCAGATAGGCGCAAGCATTTCTACACCACACATCTATAAACAATCATCCAGCTCGTTCTCATAAGGCGCCTTCACCTTGATACAACGGCCATTAGAGCACTGGTGCTGTGGTACAGCACTAGTGAAAACGTTATGTTCCTCTGCAGGTACACAAAACGCGCTGCGCCCTGGTACACCTGCCAATCAACGCGCACTCGCTAAACCGCACCAGATGGAACAAGAGTGACGCTGAGGGCCGAGCCTAGCGCTTGGGCTGCGCCTATAAGTAGCCGCTGGGCGGCCGCACTCAAGCAGATCTTCATCAAAGCGCTTGAGTTCAACAGCTAGACGCTGCCTTGTCTTCTGTGGACTGGAGGAACCTTGTGCCTTCAGCAGAAGCGTTCGATTCAGATCAGGTCTTTACAAGCAAAGGGATGGAGCTGAAGTCGAGCGTGTCGGTCATCCAGCCCGGCTGCGGTCTTAGCGCGCCGAAGTTCTCTGCGCGCTCTTCTGAAATATTGCTCGCATACAAAAGCGCCACGCAGCATCTGAGCGCTACAGGATTCCGAGTCACTACCATCTCCAAAGCCGGAATGGGGATACTCAAATTGGCCACGAGTCACCTCAAACACCAGGACAAGAAAGTGAGAGTGGGGAGGACCTCCAGCTCCGGCAACCGACGTGCGTCAATGGACGGCAGCCCGTCTAAAAGATCTCCTTTGGACCAACTGGCTGCGCTCGTGCTGCACGGACAGGCTCGGTTTCGGCAACTCAGTCTGGAGTCTCCGTGCGATACAAAACCACAGAACTGCCGGCGCATCGTAGTGCTGGGCGCACCGAGGGTCGGGAAAACGTCCATCCTGCGGCGTTTCCTCCGAGACGGCTTCGAGGAGCAGTATGAGCCCACGTCCGAGGACTTCCATCGGAAACTGTACCACATCCGTGGAGAGACGTACCAAATAGAGATCCTGGACGCGTCTGGCGAGAGAGACTTTCCTGCAAAGCGCAGGCTGTCTATCCTTACTGGTGAGTTACAGAACTGTAATGTATATTTATATTTTCATTTAAACTAACCAGCCATTACTTTTTATTTATGTTTCTGTAAACATAAGCAAGCTTTTTTCAGCGATCAGTTTTAATGAACAGTGTCTGAGTTATAAAGTTTAAAAAGTGACGTCTTTTTTTCTTTTTGCACCCACAGGTGACATTTTCCTGCTTGTCTTTAGTCTGGATGACCGTAACTCATTCGAGGAGGTGTGCGCGCTGCGGTCGGAGATAACGACAGCCAAAACCGCGCTGTTAAAGTCCAAAGGGAAAGCCAACGTGCCCACGGTGGTGTGCGCAAACAAAGTGGACTTGCCGTCCGAGCAACACGCCGTGTCGAGAATGGAAGTGCGGTGCGCCTTCGGGGACGGGTGCGCGTTTTTCGAGACCTCCGCTAAAGACAGCGTGAACCTAGAGCAGGTGTTCGAAGCTCTGGCGACGCGAGGCGGACTGCCTCTCGAAACCGGCCCATCGCAGCATCGCAAGGTGTCCATCCGGTCGTACCAGGCGCTGCGCACGGCTCGTCAGGTCGGAAGAGGGGGCAAGGCAGAGATCCCGTGCGGTGCTCTCTACCCTCTTGCTCGTAGACCGAGTTTCAGCACGGACCTGCGGCTGGTGCTCGCCTCTCAAGCTAACAGAAAGACGAGCAAACCAAATAAAAAGTGTGAAATTCAGTGACTTACGAAAGAAGGATGTTTTTTTTTCTCCAGATGATTTCGGAGCAGAGAAAAAAATAACTAATTAACATCGTTTGCGTTTATTTCAATGTAAATGTTGTGCATTTATTAACTAGTAGCCTACTTACCTGAGAGTTTTAAATTATTTATTTACTGTAAGCTTTGTTTTTAAAGTGTAGCAGTATTTGTGGAAATGCAAAGCAATGTATTTTCAAAAATGTATATTAACACTGTATGATCAAACGTGATTTTAAATAAAAGTTTTGATACTCAGATGATACTCTGACTACTACCAGTTATGTGCTTAGTGTGTAACAAATAAGAACTTATTCATTTCTTATGTAGAGTGTAACACAAATAGAAAGGTGAGTGAGGGAAGAGTTTGTGCGGGTGTATGGCAGGAGTGGGCATTATAGATGACTTGACAGATCACTGACCTATTGAAATTGCATAACACTTTTCAGGAAATACTCTCACATAAGATGTACAGGGAGAAGAGCAGAAAGAGAGAGATAAAGAGGTAGAAGGTTGAGGGGGAGGGAGAGGTGGAGAGGGCTGTCCTGATCACCAGCGGATGAAACATGGTAAAAACATCTCCTGTATAGAACTGCCTCTGAGTGTTTCAGTACAAGCCCTCCTCTGCACCCAACATGCCACACTGTACAAAGCACAGGGATTATGTGTGGATTTGTGTATGATTTGAGTGTGTGAGTGTGTGATTTGTGTATGATTTGAGTGTGTGAGTGTGTGATTTGCAGAACATGATGCTCTGTACATCTTACACCTTCATCTCACACCACTGTGGCGGACAGCAGCTAGGAACTTCAGAGAGAAGACATCACACAGGTCTGTGTATATTCCTCCATAGCCCAGAAGACATCACACAGGTCTATGTGTCTTCCTCCAAACACCAGACTGCACTGTGAACTGCTGAACAAGGTAGTCAAGGGCTACCTGCTGTCTTGGCTCATGTGTGGTGGGCGCTGGAATGAGGGGTTATCTGATATTTGTCCTATAGATTGCAGCGAGGGTCTGTTGTATGAAGAATGTAGAATGTATCTGTAGTAACTTTGAGCAGGCGCTTAACTCCAACTGCTCCTGGGTGCTGGGTTAGGGAAGCACACCGCTCTGGGCACGTGTGCACAGCAGCCCCAACTGATCAGTATTATGTGTGTGTTTGTGTTTGTGTGTGTGTGTGTGTTCTGACTGAAAATCACAATTGACAATATGGCATTTCTTCTATATAGAACGCAGGTGGACCAGTTCTATGGAGTGTAGGCGGCGTGTCGATCTGTTCCACAGGTTGTTGTTTGTGTGGATCTATAGAGTGTAGACAGCACACATCAATGCTTTGTCCTCTGCTGCAGAGCCACAGTGGTAGATCAACAGCCTCATTGCTAATGGACTTAGTGTTCTGTTACTGCTAATTTTCAGCAACTGTTAGCTTTCAGACAGTGAAGAGCCATAGGACTTTCCTAAGAAATCATCTCTCTCCTGACATCTGGGAAGAGGTACTGAATCATTTAGGCCCTTACAGCCAGAATGTGTACCAGTTTCTTCCCTAATGCCACCAGCCTTCTTACCTCTCAGAGACAGACTACAAGTATTTAACAAATGATCTCAGGAAAATGGTGTCCTTAAATTGTAGTAATGGCTGATACCTTAGTGATTGCTGTATGCTATAATCGTATCTGTTAAAACATCACAAAGTGGTACATGTCCACCCACTTTACTCTGTCATGTGCTGAGTGGTGTTGCTCTAAATGGTATCCCTGTTCCTGTATTTTTATATTTACTGTCTATACTCATGATCTTATTTTATGTCTCAACATGCGTTTTATCAACTTTCTGTTTACCTGTAACTAGCTGGAATGACTATAAAAAAGCAGCCATGAAAAGTGTAGCATGTACCCAAGACCATGTGACTGTCCCAAAATTCTGTTTATCTCTGTTACATAGATAGCACACATGTTCTTGGTTCATGGCTGACTGCTGTCAAAGAGGTTCTCACACCTCCACCTTTTTGTCCCTCTGTCCGGCCCCCTGCTGAAAGCGGGGTGGGTAACAGGCTCCAGGGAGGAGGACGAGGGTGGCTCACACCTCCTCTGACCAGCGCGAAGTCTGTCAGCGCATGTTTATGAGTGACGCAGCCAGCGCGGAGTGACTGAGCGTGCCTCAGTGGATAAACAAGAGGACATGTGACGTGTGTCGTGCCTGTCTCTGAGGTGGAGCGTGACCCAGCCTGGTCCCCAACATGCTCAGTCTCATTGTCGCTTGTCCTGTGGTCATACCAGTGCAAATGTGTGCCTGTCTGTGAATAATTCTGCATCTCCATTCATTTTTTCCATATACAAACGCACAAATGAAAGGACATCATATGTATGAGTGTTTGGGTGTGTGTGTGTGTAAATACATCTGTCTTTAGCAGCCAAATGGCCTGAAATGAGGCAAAAAAGATCTGTTCTGTTTAAGCCGATCGGACCCCCCTCTGAGTTCAGCTCTATTGAAGAGAATTGCATGCAGTGACATAAAGAGAGAGCACGCTCCCCCAGTGTAGATGTAGCACCCACTAGAGCACACTCACCCAGAGTGAGTGTAGCACCCACTAGAGCACACTCACCCAGAGTGGATGTGGCACCTACTGGAACAGGCTCACCCAGAGCACACCCAGGATCACCCTAGAGCACACTCACCCAGGATCACCCTAGAGCACACTCACCCAGGGTCACCCTAGAGCACACTCACCCAGGGTCACCCTAGAGCACACTCACCCAGGATCACCCTAGAGCACACTCACCCAGGGTCACCCTAGAGCACACTCACCCAGGGTCACCCTAGAGCACACTCACCTCACCCAGGGTCACCCTAGAGCACACTCACCCAGGGTCACCCTAGAGCACACTCACCCAGGGTCACCCTAGAGCACACTCACCCAGGGTCACCCTAGAGCACACTCACCCAGGGTCACCCTAGAGCACACTCACCCAGAGTGGGCGTAGCACCTACTGGAGCAGAATCACCCAAAGAAGAACACTGGGGCAAGAACACGACTCTCTCACAGGGTCTAATTGCATCCATGCTCTTTATCTATGTGTATGATAGCTGTGCCAGGTGTGTGTGCATTTGTAAAGACTGCATGCACTTTTACACAATGCTGAGTCACAGCAATCTTTCCATGAATTTGTTCTCACTACACATACATGCACCCCCCCCCCCCACACACACACAAACAGTGTGAGAGACTGAGAATGAGAGGAAAAGAAAGAGGGAGAAAGAGGGAAAGAGAACACTGGACTTGAATACTTTTTTGCCACCTTTTGAGGGAGAGACTGTGTGACTGTAATTCTGTCTTTCCAATTAGAACAAGGTGTCTTTTTAATCTATTTAGTATTTTTATATTGTCTTAGACTATTACTATAGTGACTATTTACTTGTAGAATATTTAGTAATTTATTTACACACTACAACTGAATGTTTTCCATTTCAGCTGCAGCTGTACAGCTGGAATAACAGTGACACTCCAATACAGCCTCCCATTACGTTACCTTTTCATTACCAACTCCCATTATGTTACCTGTGTGTGTGTGTGTGTGTGGGATTGTGTGTGTGTGAGTGTGGGATTGTGTGTGTGGGATTGTGTGTGTGGGATTGTGTGTGTGTGTGTGTGTGTGGGATTGTGTGTGTGTGTGTGGGATTGTGTGTGTGTGTGTGTGTGTGTGTGTGTGTGAGAGTGTGGGATTGTGTGTGTGGGATTGTGTGTGTGTGTGTGTTTGTTCTGTGTTATAAGCAGTATAGTGAGAGGACACTACAAGGTCTAGTTGCCACGTGTTCTCATGCTACCATGGTGATACATCTTTGGAACAGAAACGGAACCCTTGCAATGTGCTTCCATACACACACACACACACACACACACACACACCATGTGCAGTTACTCTTTACTTTCATAGGGTTTTACTTACAAAGTCTTTCAAAACTGGATTTCAAGAATCAAATGAATAATCAAATCAGATCATTATGTGCTTTGACAGCGTTAATGGTATGATTGTATATATCTGATGAAAAGCTGTGATTCTGGAGAAATTTGAAGACTAGGCTTGTATTACGAGCAAAAACGTATATATCACACTAATAAGACATTGCTCTCACTGAATCATATATGGATGTATGTGTTTTCATCCATCTGTATATGCACATTTGTTGTGTATTCCAGTGTGGAAGATGGTTGTCAGCCTTATCTCTGTGGCCAATCCAAATGGTGGCATTTTAAAAGGTTATCAGACCTAACATCTTCCTGCCTAATTACACCATCGTGTCCGTACTGAGGTGGCGTGTGTGTGTGTGTGTGTGTGTGTGTGTGCTCTAAGCTGATTTTCCAACCCTCTGAACCCTTTGTTACCCCATACTCAACACCTCAAGCTTATCCTCAGGTGGTTCTTGTTCTTGGCTTCTGTGAAACACACAGTGTTTTCATTTGAATCCATTTTTAAGAATTCTAATGTACGAGACTAAAACACAAGATATATAACCATATATTTTAATGACTTTCGTCAGAGCAAATTAAGATGTTGTTTCCCACAGGATGAAGGGATGAAAGACGAACAGGTGGTGGAGAAGGAGAAGATAGCAGAAGAGGAGTGAGAGAGAGGCCTCACACGCAAGGTCTGGTGACAGCAGGCAGGTATAGAGAAGGATAAAGAGTGCAATCAGAGAGCTATTCAGAAGAATATAAAAGAGAGTGAGAGGGGGGGAGAGAGAAGAGAGAAAGAGGATAGAGGGAGAGAGAGAAAGAGACAGAGAGGAGAGAGAAAGAAGAGAGAGTGTAAAAAATATAGAAAGAGAGAGAAGTGAGAGAGAGACCAGCAGACTACCGGTCCTGGTACCTAAAGAACACTATGACAGGAATAGGATCCACACAGAGCTGCACTTCCTGACTAAATGTAAAACATTTACACAGATTAGAGCTAAATTAATCACATAATCCCAGAGTTTAAAATTCTTCAAGATGAGGAGAAGCTGCTGTATGTTCTTGGTGAACATGAAGAATTCAGCATACAGGCAGCACTGTATGTTCACTCCTGCCACAGTTAGGGACAGTGAGTGTCCATATAACACAGCGCTGTATGTTCACTCCTGCCACAGTTAGGGACAGTGAGTGTCCATATAACACAGCGCTGTATGTTCACTCCTGCCACAGTTAGGGACAGTGAGTGTCCATATAACACAGCGCTGTATGTTCACTCCTGCCACAGTTAGGGACAGTGAGTGTCCATATAACACAGCGCTGTATGTTCACTCCTGCCACAGTTAAGGCCAGTGAGTGACCATGTGAGACACCAGAGATACAGACCTATGAGCTCATGCTCACAGCTTCATTTATATCATTATCATCATTACTATTATTATTATTAGTAGTAGTATTACTACTGAGTATTGTAGTTAATACAGTATTATGTTGTTAATATTATTTGGCAGTGGTTATAGTATTGTAGTTATATTATTAAGGTTGTTAATATCATTGGTAGTGGTTGTAGTATTGTATTTATATCATTAAAGTTGTTAAAATTATTGGTAGTGGTTGTAGTATTGTAGTTATATTATTAATTTTGTTAATATTATTGGTGGTGGTTGTTGACAGTGGTTCACGGTGAGGCGGCCCCCTACCGGTCGCCTCCGTCCACAGCGGCTGTTGTTGTTTTGTGACGTCGTGTGTGTCCCTCAGGTGGGCAGAGCCCGTGATCCGTCTCACCTGAGGGTCGTTTGTTCGTCTATATATGTCTTGTCTTTGTACCAGTTGACCGCTGGTCATTATATCCTTAATTCGGAATAATGCACGGGTTTTTGGTTTGCGCACTTTTCTATTAAACCATCCTTTTTCCCTGAGACTTGGCGTGATCGCTTCCTTTTTAGTTGCTCACCCCGCCCGTCACAGGTTGTAATATTGTTGTTGTTTTTTTAACATGTTCATTTCTCCCTCAAAGCTTTGGCAATACAAATGTGAACATTTGTCATGACAACAAAACACCATTGAATTTAAGTGAGAGAGAGAAGGGTGAGAAAGAAAAAGACAATAAGACAGAGAAAGCCAGCTAGTAAATAGGAGAGGAGACACAAGAGTTTATTATTTTACTGAGCTTAACTTGAAGTACTAGAAAGGAAACATTTTAACAATGGAGCAATAGAGAGAGAGAGAGAGAGAGACCCTTTTTTATTCTGTTGGGCCTATAAATCATGCAAGTACAACTGAGAATATATTTAGCAGACCTCTTTAAAAGGTCATCAGTAAGTCACCATTGTCATTCACATTTCACAACACCTCCTGAGCCCTCAAACATGAGTGAACACAGTGAACAGTCTATACTGACATGTAACATGTGTAGTCCACCATTAGCCCCCATAAGCCATCAGAGGTACTGAATCATCAGAAGCAACAAATCATCTGTAGTATTGAATCATTAGAAGTACTGAATCATTAGAGGTACTGAATCATCAAAAGCAACAAATCATCTGTAGTATTGAATCATTAGAGGTACTGAATCATGCCCTGAAAGTAAAGTTAGCCGCCTAGCTGTGCAACGTTGATTCTTACAAGATGGCCTAATGTTATTTATCCTGCATTGAATAGATATGACCACTGACTGGTTGAAGATAGATCAATGGAACATGAGAGCAAGACACACACACACACACACACACACACACTCACAGAGAGACACAGAGAGAGAGAAGAGGGTTTTCCATCCACCGAGTTTTTGCGCATTTTGAAAATGCGCATGAAAAAAGCTGGATGGAAAAAGACCAAAATTCGAAAAAAGCTCCAAGTATCGCAAAAAGATTTTTATGCTAGGAGGAGGTGGAAAAGTTAGACTATCGCATCGCCAAAATTCGGAAAAACTGGATGGAAAAGGGTTTTTCGCATAAACGATGACGTATCATGCCTCAAGTCATGTGGTTCTGTACATGATCGCGATGTAAAGATGACAAATGCATACAAAAACAGTTCTGGAGAGAGCAAAAATTGAATTTAACTTCTCCATGTATAGAAAAGAAAAAGAAAAAAATGTTTTAAAACCTCAACGTGCAAAAATGCGTAACTGCCAGATGGACGTAAAACCACTATTGTTTGGCGTCCTCTCACGTGATCTAAAGTTTATTCGCATAACTGTAATGAATGGAAACAAGGCTTAATTCGCATTTATTTCTGCCGAAACTTGGAAATTGCACATTATTTTTTTGAAAGGTTAGGATGGAAACCCGGCTAGAGAGAGAGACAGAGACAGAGAGAGAGAGAGACAGAGAGAGAGAGACAGAGAGAGAGACAGAGAGAGAGACAGAGAGAGAGGTTTACAAAGTGACCACTAGGGCCACACAGTGACTCATTTACATGCCACCAATTCTAGCTCACCACACTGAGCACCACAAAAAGTGCTGATCTTGGTGCTGCTTCCAGGATCGCCTTGCTCACAAAACCTCCATGTCAGCACCCCAACACTAACGGCAGCCGTGAATACCCTCATGAGACATCTCAGGAGAAGATCCTGTTTGGCCGTTCCCTCCTCAGATTCTCCCTGTCACCCACAAGCCCACTGACTTATGTTTGCAATGGGCTTTGGTGAGTCACTCCAGACTAAACACATGTGGCAGGCTCACGTGCCCAATTAGCCCTTAGCACCATTCCCTCCTCACAAAACAGCAACAATTTGAGAAAAAAAAAAAAACATGATGTTTTTTCAGCAAAACTCCGGGTCTCCCATTGTTTCACATATAGGTTATTTAAAGAGGCTATTCCACGTAGATGGACGAGAACAAAGAACGACCTCTCAACAGACCTTCACAGCTCCTCAGCAGCGTGGAAGAGAATACAACCATGACGCTATAGTAAGAAAAGCAATCAGGGTGATTATTACTTTAATCTGAGGTGTCACAGATATCCTGGAGAATGGGGATAATATTAGGCTATCAGGACACATATTATCTCACATGCTGTACAGCGGTATGGTATTTACACACAGGAAGGAAACGATGTGGCCATTTTAAAGAGAACTGAACACCACACGGAGTAGAACACCACAGACAAGGGTGTGACTCCTCAGGCAAGATGGAGGAAAAGCTGCATTCACACAAGAGCAGACCAGAGATATAATAATTCACTTTAACCCATTCATCATGGCATTTTTTTTACCTACACTACTGATTTTATTTGATGTATATTATCCATAATTAGATTTAACATAACTAAGAAAATATTAGAATTATTATATGCAAAAGTGACTCTGTAGATAACAGATGGTCCTTGGATTTGATAAAACACACTCTATAGCTGTATTTGGATTACAGGTTATTTTAAAGTCAGTGCTATGTACTCCGAAGATAGATATGATAAGATAAGCAGTTTCTGCAGTCTTGTGGCAGCTGTATCCCCCACTGCAGTGGGGTGTAAGGTTAGAATCCCCAGTTATAGGCTAAGTATGGGCTGGTAAACCTCATGTGTATCAGGTTTAAATCAGAGACATGCTGTCTTCCACCAGTGGGGAGTCATTCTTCCAATGGGGAGTCATTCTTTTCTGATCCAGTCTTTCCCATCAAGATTATCCTAAACTCTATGACCACTGGAAAAACTATAAATAAGCAACGTTAGTTGAGGTTTAAAATTTTGCACCTGTAAACAATACAGTTATTTAAACACTGCTGTTATTCTTTTATTTTCAGTGATTTATTAAGGCCTTAATTAATATTCTCATTCTCTGTGTTCACCCATAACTGCATATTTAAAGGTGCATTAGTTTCATTCCCTGTTTTTCTTACAAATTCAAATAATGTGACCAGGCAGAGAGGGATCCAAATGCAGAATAATACAGTTTTTATTGAAATGAAACACTTGTACAGCAGTGGCGGATCTAGGATCTTTCTGAGTAAGGGGCCATCAAGGGGCCACAATATTCATAGAGGGGCCAAGTATTTGTCCAACATCCTTGCACACAATAGCACACAGTCAATTGTTAATATCCCTCAACTTGTAACTTTCATGGCATTCAGCAACAGTAAGTGAATGAGTGCATAATTCACTGAAATTTAAAGACTATTTACAGAATGAAAAGCATACCATCAGGTCCTACTGGAGCAGAACAATCATTTGACGTCTGCACAGGATTCTGTGCACCACACTGGAAGACATCTGAAAGCAGCAAATGACAAATTATTTAACATAAGCCTAGTGTCACAATACACACGCAATCAGTTATTACTTTCCAAGATAGCCTCTTACCAACAGATCCTGTAGGATCAGCACTGATTGGTGACTCTGGTGGCTCAGTAGAATGGGGAGTTAAGTCATCAACTTCACTCTGCTTGTCCTTATCAGAGAGAGTCCTGTCCCAGTTTGTGGCTAAAACACAAATATATGTCACAAACTATTCAGCAGAAACCATGTTGTCTACAAGACCACATTATTATTTATTTAAAACTGAAGGAAAGACTTGAAAGCTTAAAATATAAAGTGAGTTGTGGTAGATGTGGTGATATATGAACCAATAAACATTTAAGCCATTACATTAACGTTATGGTAAATCATCACTACGAGGTGTACGAATTCAGTGAACTTATGTGCCATTTCACAAGTTACAATATCATACATTACAGCATTAACTGCTCCTGACCAGCCTCTGGTCACGAGGCTGAAGTTGGTTCCTTATTCGCCAGTGTCTTATTCGCACTTTCCGTTCCACCTTAAAAAAATAAAGCGGTAGTTTCATTATGTCGCCGCGATAGAATGTATTGTACGTTTCTATGGCTGTATCTCCTGATTCTTACATCGTCTCAGGTCAATTAAAAAAATATTCTACAGTAAAAAACCTTCTTCTTCTGGATTTATACAGTCACTCATATGGTCAACTAAACCTGCTTGTCAGATCTCTGAGACGATGTAAGAATCAGGAGATACAGCCATACAAACTAAGACAAATGTACTGTATGCACAGTACATTATCGCCTGACATGTCAACTTCACAGGTCAATAAAAAAAAATTTCTACAGTAAAAAACTTTCTTCTTCTGGATTTATACAGTCACTTATATGGTCAACAAAACCTGCTTGTCAGATCTCTGAGACGATGTAAGAATCAGGAGATACTGCCATACAAACTAAGACCATTGCACTATATGCACATTACATTCTATCGCCTGACATGCCAAGTTCACAGGTCAATAAAAAAAATACTCTACAGTAAAAAACCTTCTTCTTCTGGATTTATACAGTCACTTATGTGGTCAATCAAACCTGATTGTCAGATCTCTGAGACGATGTAATAATCAGGAGATATAGCCATACAAACTAAGACCATTGCACTATATGCACATTACATTCTACCGCCTGACATGCCAAGTTCACAGGTCAATTAAAAAAATATTCTACAGTAAAAAACCTTCTTCTTCTGGATTTATACAGTCACTTATGTGGTCAATCAAACCTGATTGTCAGATCTCTGAGACGATGTAAGAATCAGGAGATACTGCCATACAAACTAAGACCATTGCACTATATGCACATTACATTCTATCGCCTGACATGCCAAGTTCACAGGTCAATAAAAAAAATATTCTACAGTAAAAAACCTTCTTCTTCTGGATTTATACAGTCACTTATGTGGTCAAGTATATCTGCTCGTCATATTTCTGACACGATGTAAGAATCAGGAGATACAGCCATAGAAACGTACAATACATTCTATCGCGGCGACATAATGAAACTACCGCTTTATTTTTTTAAGGTGGAACGGAAAGTGCGTATAGACACTGACGAATAAAGAACCAACTTCAGCCTCGTCCTCTGGTCCAGAGTCTTCTGCTGCTCTCTCTCTGCCCTCTCTCCACGGACGTAGTTTTGGGGGGGGACGGGGGGGACATGTCCCCCCCACTTTTTCAAAAGCCGGTTTTGGTCCCCCCCAGTTTTTACAGTTAAAACCAAATATTTAAGTAGTGACGAAGTCATGTCCCCCCCACTTTTTAACGGTAAAAAAACCAATATTCAAATAGCGACAAATCTAGCACTAGGATCATGCAGCACACCCCCCCCCACCCCCCCCACCCCCCCGCTTAACAGTTCGCCACCCCAGGTTGTGTCCCCCCCACTTATGAAATCAAAACTACGTCCATGCCTCTCTCTGCTCTGTTTCAGCGTCTGGCTGGCTCAATCTTTTGGCCAAAAACTGCTGAATTCTTGCCTGACACTGACCCTTTCTTTTTATACTCTATCATTGCCAAACATTATATTTAATGTTAACACAGAAATGTAAGTTACAATGAAGAACGTGAATTCGCATTACATTTATTAGCGAAATGCTAACGTTCATGTCTAAACACAAGTAGGGCCTCAGTTAACACTACTGTTAACTAATGTTAGCTTTGCATCTTAATTTAATGTTAATCAGACTTAAGCTACGTGACAGCGGTGAGTAAACAGGGATTTATGACTTCCCAACCAACTCCTCAAAAGTGCCATCGGTTGTGGATAGAAAAACTTTCTCTGCGGGATCGTGCAAATCTTCTTGTGTAAGCTTTATTCACGCTGGACATTCCGATTTGGCGCCACTAGTGTTTGGGTATGGAATTGCACCCACCTATAATCTGATGATCATCGCTCTCGGGCAAAGGACAGATGAGTGACAGGACAGGGGCACTTCAGGGGGCCAATCAGATTTCAGCTGGGGACAATCCCCCTGTGGCCCCACCCCTAGAACCACCACTGTTGTACAGAAAACGGCAGGTGAATTATTAACACGGTCGGGGTCGGGGTAGTAAGCGAGGTTCAGATCACAGAAGATCAAACAGGGAATAGAAATGCTTGGTATGCTGCATGTGTCGGCAATACTTCGCGACTAGGAAGTGGAATGAGGGCGTATAAGTATGGTGAAAAGGGGGCGTGGTAATGAGTAACAGGTGAGGCATTTCCAGGGCAGATCAGGTGGGATTCCTTACAAATAAAATGAAATAGGTAGAACATAAACATCATCACGTTCACCAGTCACGGCTGTTCAATGATCATCACGTTCATCACGTTCACCAGTCACGGCTGTTCAATGATCATCACGTTCATCACGTTCACCAGTCACGGCTGTTCAATGATCATCACGTTCATCACGTTCACCAGTCACGGCTGTTCAATGATCATCACGTTCATCACGTTCACCAGTCACGACTGTTCAATGATCATCACGTTCATCACGTTCACCAGTCACGGCTGTTCAATGCCTGCTCTGCAGTAGCAAGAACAACATGTAGAGTACTTGGGTGACATAATTATAAAATATGTCTCCCTGCAAACAACAAAATGTTGAAAAACGTAATGTCATCCTAATTTGGCAAGTATAAAAAAAATTTTCTTTGATGGCAGAGCAGTGTAGTAGACCTTCTCTGATGCTTGTCATCTATCTAGGCCTCTGCAAGCACTCACAAGCACTCACACAATGAGGTAATAACTACTATGGTCCACTTTTAATAATATTAAAATAAAATGAGGGTAAATGTACCAGGCTCTTTAAGAATTGACCTGAATCTGTGCATCCAATTTTTATCCACCAGATGGCATCGTTGTAACATGCTGGTAAGAAATAATACTGTTCCAATTGCCCATATATGAATAAAACTAAATAAAATATGGCCCTTCCTAAAATGTAGTAATCCTTGGTCCTTTCTCTTTTTCATCTGTGTACCACCATGGGTCATGCTGATAGAGCTATGTCAGTGTCAAATCTATCACACCACTGCCACCCTCTGCCCTAACATCTTGCATTCAATACCTCAATGAGGACACTAAACTCAACTGACTTCACACTCAGTTTAGATGGTGTCACTGTAAACCCTTTAACGATAGTTCATAACCCATATGTACTTTGTGATTATATCCTTTCTTTCAAATCTCACATGAGGGATGTAGACAAAACTGCTGTTTTCCATCTTTGCAATTTTACTCGTCTTCACCCATTACTCTTCATGAAAGATACTGGTTCATGCTCACATTGTCCCACTGGTCCCACTTTACTGTGCCTCCCTTCTCACTAGTATCCCTAACAGAACCATCTGCTCTTTTCAGTGTGTGTGAATTCTGGCTGCTAGATTACGCTGTCAGTCTGAAAAACTGACAGATTATGCAATATGATGCGTGTTTGCTTAATATGTGTTACCATGGTGTTAGTCTAGGGCTGTTCTACCTGTATGAAATGCAGTGATGTCAGTAACGCGTTACTTAGTAACGCGTTACTCTAATCTTACCACTTTTTTCGGTAACGAGTAATATAACGCGCTACTATTTCCAGTCCAGTAATCAGATTAAAGTTACTTATCCAAATAACAGTGCGTTACTATTTTTATTTTCCCTAGTAAAAATATATATTTTTGCTTTCTTCTTGGCTCAGTTCTACTTTTGCGTCTGACCGTAGCGCTCGACTCCGCACGCTGCGCGCGACCCTGTGAGAGCGCGAGCACGTTTTACAAGTCATTTTTTGCAGTGTCCTCCCGTAACGATATGTGGTAGTATGAAGAAACACCCCTCAAAAACAGGGGAAGGAACATTTACCTGATGAATTTTAATGTTGCTTTGTGTTCCACGTTTGAAAAGTGCTGGAATTTTGACTAACGTCGCCTACTTTAAAATGCTTGAAATTGTAATGGTATTTCGTTTCACAAGCTGTCTGACTGAACTGGGGTGGGTTTCCCGAAACGTTCGTAGCGCTAAGTACTTCTTAACCTCGTACGTTTCATACTGCTTCAATACATTGTTACTGTTAAAAATGGACTTCCAATAAAGTGAGTATTGGAAAATGTTATTTTGCTGCTGAATGTAACTACTAAAGTAACTTGTAATCTAACATAGTTACTTTTAAAATCAAGTAATATGTAACGTAACTAAGTTACTTTTAAAAGGAGTAATCAGTAATCAGTAATCGGATTACTTTCTCAAGGTAACTTAGCCATCACTGATGAAATGTAAGAAGATGAGGAGAATCTAGAGGCCACGTGTATTGTTAACAGGCCTGAGAAGCTGCCATCTCTGCATGGGAAGGAAGAATGGAAAGTTTGTCTTTTTTTTCAAAGGCTGCCAATACTTTTGTCCACCCTCTTTTTTATGTTTGGTGTGGAATTATATCCAATTTGGCTTTTTGACAATTATTTTTGTGGTTTTCCATAGAAGAAAAATTAAATGAACATTTTAATGTCAAAGCATTTGTAATTGCAATCATTTTCGGGGAGAAATGGAGCATTATCTGACAGAATTGCAGGGGTGCCAATACTTTTGGCCAGCACTGTAGAGTTTACAGGAAAAAAATGAGGCCTTCAAAGAAAAGAACACGGTTCCTACAGTCAAACATGGCGGAGGTTCCCTGATGTTTTGGGGTTGCTTTGCTGCCTCTGGCACTGGACTGCTTGACCGTTTGCATGGCATTATGAAGTCTGAAGACTACTAACAAATTTTGCAGCATAATGTAGGGCCCAGTGTGAGAAAGTTGGGTCTCCCTCAGATGTCATGATCCAAATGACCCAAAATAACAATTCAAAAAGCACTAGAAAATGGTTTGGAAGAAAGCACTGGAGACTTCTAAAGTGACCAGCAATGAGTCCAGACCTGAATCTCATAGAAAACCTGTGGAGAGATCTCAAAATGGCAGTTTGGAGAAGGCACCCTTCAAATCTCAGGGACCTGGAGCAGTTTGCCAAAGAAGAATGGTCAAAGCATTGTAAGAAACTCATTGATGGTTACCTGAAGCAGTTGTTTGCAGTTATTTTGTCTAAAGGTTGTGCTACCAAGTATTAGGCTGAGGGTGCCAATACTTTTGTCAGGCCCATTTTTGGAGTTTTGTGTAAAATGATAATTCATTTGACTTTTTTCATTCTCTTTTGTGTTTTTTCATTACAAGCTAAATAAATGAAGATATTAATACTAAAGCATTTGTGATTGCAATCATTTTCTGGAAGTAATTGAGTATTATCTGACATAATTGCAGGGGTGCCAATACTTTTGGCCAGCACTGTATGTCAAGGTTGAAAATTAGGTTTTAAATAAAAAACAACTGCAAATAAATTTTGATCATCTATTTATAACTTTATTTGCATTATTGGTTCAAATACATATTTTTTCCACTGTTGCCTTTAATATTGATATCCACAGCAAGTCCTTTTAATGTGTGCAAATTTCTGTTGCTGCTTTGGACAAGCATATGTATAACAGATTTATACAGGTATTCCACATATAATCTGGTGATCCAACTTAATTTGATGTAGTATCAGTATCAATAGATAAATACAGAAACACTATAGACCTCAACCAAAATACTCTGATCAGCATAAAGCCATTTCAAGAAAATAATGAATGACGCGTCTCAGAACGGGGACCACAAAAGCGGGCAATATCCTTCTCAGCTTCATCTGAGCTTCCTTGACTTTTATTCGAGCAACAATCGCTATTGCCACTGCTGCTACAGTTGCCCCAGCAGCCACTGCTACGCCCCCGGCTGCTACGCCCTCCGCCTCCAGCCAGCCCACCGCTGTTCTCGCAGCCCAGCCACCAGAGTAGAGCAGGATACAGACCAACACCATGGTGCTCACAAGTCCAGAGAAGCTGCACAGGGAGTTCAACAGTGTTGCTGTCACCTTGGCTTGGCCAAAAGCACCCAGCATGATGGAATCAGCCACTAGTAGCTGCAGGAGGATCAGGACTACAACTCCCAGCATCCCCATATATCTCACTGTCTCCTCTATCACATCAGCCTCCTTTCTGCCATCATGTGCAGTCATCTCCACTGCCGTACACACTGGCATGGTGACTACCTTGTCTCCCCATTGCCATGCCTCACAGGTTTCCATAGATAAAAGTTCCAGTGGGCTCCAGCTGATGCTGTATCTGTCCCAGTGTTCCCAGTACTTAGCTTTTGTGGTTGCCACTGGAAGTCCAGGAGAAGTGCTGTCCACCAATCTGCTCACGCATCATTCACTCTGCACTCTTCTGAACAAATGATGGCTCCTTTCTCCTCTTCTGTCCAACACCTCCTGCTGGAGCCCAGTGCTGCCATTCCAGAACATTCTAGAACACCGTCAGAACGTTTGTGGATTGAATAATCTTATAAAGTGACACTGATTGCTTAAAGAAAAACTAAACTGTTATCCCCAGAACACTTGTCTACTGCCATGATCTCTTTTCTATATAGGAATTCTATTACTTTTAATGGCAATCCAAAATTCTGTAACGCTTTGGAAGACTCGCTACCCGTGACAAACATACTGAAAGTTGTGTCACTAAGTACACAGAAATTGCCTTGCCTCAGGCCACGCCCTCTTTTGTGCCACCTATACAGGTTCGGTGTTGTCAGCCACGTTACCCCTTAATTTAAATGTTTTAATGTCTCTCACTCCCTCACTTAATAACGCTAAGGTTTCTAGAGATGGATTAGTTCCGTTTAGGAAAAGATATGCAAAGAAATTATACACCAAAAGACTAAACAAGAATAGAACATGAGAGAAGCAAATATCAGCCATTAGAGCTCCTATTACTATTCATATCCAACCCTCATCCTTGAACTTTGACGGCCATGTGCAGTGTCTGTAAGAGCCTGTGTTGTGCCGAATTCAGCACCCCCACCAAAATGCCCAATCTTAACGTCTTCACGTTCTCTCATGTTTAGCCCTGGAATTACAAGAGGCTCGTATTTGTTAACGTAACTTTAAATTTCAAGCATTTTCAAGTACTTTAGTCAAAATTCGAGCCCTTTTCAAACCTGGAATACAATGCAACATAAGATTTTTCCTTCACCTGTTTTTGCAGAGGCATTTCTTTACACTACCACATATCGTTTCGGAGAAAACTGCGCGTCATGTATAAATGCTTGTGCCGTTCTCACAGGTTCGCGCTACGGGCAGACGCGAAAGTAACAGGTGCCCTCGTCTACCCCCTCGCGTCATGAGAAGAAGCGAAACTAAAAGTGACTCCGGTAGCACATACAAAATTACATACTTTACTCACGTTTTATCTTGACATAGAACATAATATCATGTGACGGGTCGCAGTGGTTTGCGTTCAGTGACCCAGCAGACTCTGTTTGGCTCTCGATTTTATTGTAGTCCTGTAGCCTACTGTATTCACAGTTTACCTTTTTGGTCACCGTGCAACTGCTCGAACCAAGAACTCTATAGACAAAGGAAAAATATACATTTAATTGTATTTTAGCTCATCTCTCTACCTAGCTATATTTATTAACTTTCGTAGCGCGATCAAATAAAGCGCCAATTTTAACAAAATATCAAGTAACCCCTGTCAACAACACACTAGTTCCACACATTGATCTTCTACAACTCATTTACCACTTCTAATTCCAATTTATGAAAAATAAAAGAGATAACGGAGCTCTGTTCTACTTGCCCTATCTAGAGAAGAATTTCTATGTAGGCTCACGAAGGTCACTATGTAGGTAATGTAGGCTCACGAAGGCTTTCGTTTAGGTTTACAGCAGAGACCGTATACAGAATCAGGAAGTTCTACATATGTAATTACGGGGAGTTGTAGTTTCATTTGGTAGTGATGTACAACTCGAAACGCGGAATCGAACTGAATCGATTCATTTGAATCACGGTGCTCCGAAACACTGTTTCGAGGTCCGTATCAAAAGGGGGAAGTCACGTGACTGTTCCAAAAACGGGGTTCGTTACGTCACGCAGTTTCGATACGTTTCGAATCTTTTTGCGCATTTTAGTCAAGAACCCGTCGCTGCAGAATCAAAAGTCCAGGGGGTGGAGCTGGATCTAGATCCAACTCCTCCCACCGTCCATGTTTTTTAAGTTTACAAGAAAACGTAAAAGTGGACAGGAATAATGATCTGTGATTGCCAACATAATAAAGTACAGTACATTTCTTAAATATGTACTATTTCATTTTTTTAACCTTTAATAAAAAATACTTTTTTCGTTAGGACGGTACACTTCAGGTGTGCAGAATGGACAGTGGTATTTACTACAATATGTAGGCACTGAACAACTGAAAGCGTCTGTCCTTTTTCAAAACTGTGAAAGGCATCTATAGATGGATGGAAAAATATAAATAGCATTATATTAGTTGTGTAGTTTTTCAGCGAACTGGTTAATGAGGATCATGGCCGTTACATGCACACACCACTGAATAACAATCCCCCTCGAAGTGTCCATGTGGTACCGAACAGCACAACCATTACAAATTACAAGTAACTACAGCAAACACAAATTAATTTAACAGTTTATGTCCAATATGAAGAACACAACATACATAAATATTTAATACATCTATATTCTGTTTAGCTAACCGCTCGTCTTCTAACATCAGTTTTTACCGTCACTTACTTAGACACCTAGATTAGATAAACTTAACAGTGGTTGTTCGTGCAAACAGAAATAGTCAGATTTAGTATAATCACCAAAGGAAACTAGTTACTAGCATTAGCGAGATGAAAATTGGTTTATTATTAACCTACTTTCACATTCGTGATTGTTCACAAATGAACGGCATGTGAGTAAATACGAATAGCAATTTAGGACAGCAACAGTGATTTGAAATGGATGATCTGATACAACTCTGCGTAGTGCAATTACTTCAGACCAATGAAAACACGATGGTGGGATCTAAGATCCAGCTCCACCCCCTGGACTTTTGCTTCTGCAGCAACGGGTATCTCATTTTAGTCTGCACTTAAGTTCAAGCAGCTGGTCTGAGATCAGAATGTTTACTGATTACTTGTAATGTTTAATAAATAACGTTATAGTAAATCATCACTACGAGGTGTACGAATTCAGTGAACTTATGTGCCATTTCACAAGTTACAATATCATACATTACAGCATTAACTGTTGTTGCCCTGCTCCTGACCAGCCTCTGGTCACGAGGCTGAAGTTGGTTCCTTATTCGCCAGTGTCTTATTCGCACTTTCCGTTCCACCTTAAAAAAATAAAGCGGTAGTTTCATTATGTCGCCGCGATAGAATGTATTGTACGTTTCTATGGCTGTATCTCCTGATTCTTACATCGTCTCAGGTCAATTAAAAAAATATTCTACAGTAAAAAACCTTCTTCTTCTAGATTTATACAGTCACTTATATGGTCAACTAAACCTGCTTGTCAGATCTCTGAGACAATGTAACAATCAGGAGATATAGCCATACAAACTAAGACCATTGCACTATATGCACATTACATTCTATCGCCTGACATGCCAAGTTCACAGGTCAATTAAAAAAATATTCTACAGTAAAAAACCTTCTTCTTCTGGATTTATACAGTCACTCATATGGTCAACTGAACCTGCTTGTCAGATCTCTGAGACGATGTAAGAATCAGGAGATACAGCCATACAAACTAAGACAAATGTACTGTATGCACAGTACATTATCGCCTGACATGTCAACTTCACAGGTCAATAAAAAAAAAATTCTACAGTAAAAAACTTTCTTCTTCTGGATTTATACAGTCACTTATATGGTCAACTAAACCTGCTTGTCAGATCTCTGAGACGATGTAAGAATCAGGAGATACTGCCATACAAACTAAGACCATTGCACTATATGCACATTACATTCTATCGCCTGACATGCCAAGTTCACAGGTCAATAAAAAAAATACTCTACAGTAAAAAACCTTCTTCTTCTGGATTTATACAGTCACTTATGTGGTCAATCAAACCTGATTGTCAGATCTCTGAGACGATGTAATAATCAGGAGATATAGCTATACAAACTAAGACCATTGCACTATATGCACATTACATTCTACCGCCTGACATGCCAAGTTCACAGGTCAATTAAAAAAATATTCTACAGTAAAAAACCTTCTTCTTCTGGATTTATACAGTCACTTATGTGGTCAATCAAACCTGATTGTCAGATCTCTGAGACGATGTAAGAATCAGGAGATACTGCCATACAAACTAAGACCATTGCACTATATGCACATTACATTCTATCGCCTGACATGCCAAGTTCACAGGTCAATAAAAAAAATATTCTACAGTAAAAAACCTTCTTCTTCTGGATTTATACAGTCACTTATGTGGTCAAGTATATCTGCTCGTCATATTTCTGACACGATGTAAGAATCAGGAGATACAGCCATAGAAACGTACAATACATTCTATCGCGGCGACATAATGAAACTACCGCTTTATTTTTTTAAGGTGGAACGGAAAGTGCGTATAGACACTGGCGAATAAAGAACCAACTTCAGCCTCGTCCTCTGGTCCAGAGTCTTCTGCTGCTCTCTCTCTGCCCTCTCTCTGCTCTGTTTCAGCGTCTGGCTGGCTCAATCTTTTGGCCAAAAACTGCTGAATTCTTGCCTGACACTGACCCTTTCTTTTTATACTCTATCATTGCCAAACATTATATTTAATGTTAACACAGAAATGTAAGTTACAATGAAGAACGTGAATTCGCATTACATTTATTAGCGAAATGCTAACGTTCATGTCTAAACACAAGTAGGGCCTCAGTTAACACTACTGTTAACTAATGTTAGCTTTGCATCTTAATTTAATGTTAATCAGACTTAAGCTACGTGACAGCGGTGAGTAAACAGGGATTTATGACTTCCCAACCAACTCCTCAAAAGTGCCATCAGTTGTGGATAGAAAAACTTTCTCCGCGGGATCGTGCAAATCTTCTTGTGTAAGCTTTATTCACGCTGGGCATTCAGATTTGGCGCCACTAGTGTTTGGGTATGGAATTGCACCCACCTATAATCTGATGATCATCGCTCTCGGGCAAAGGACAGATGAGTGACAGGACAGGGGCACTTCAGGGGGCCAATCAGATTTCAGCTGGGGACAATCCCCCTGTGGCCCCACCCCTAGAACCACCACTGTTGTACAGAAAACGGCAGGTGAATTATTAACACGGTCGGGGTCGGGGTAGTAAGCGAGGTTCAGATCACAGAAGATCAAACAGGGAATAGAAATGCTTGATATGCTGCATGTGTCGGCAATACTTCGCGACTAGGAAGTGGAATGAGGGCGTATAAGTATGGTGAAAAGGGGGCGTGGTAATGAGTAACAGGTGAGGCATTTCCAGGGCAGATCAGGTGGGATTCCTTACAAATAAAATGAAATAGGTAGAACATAAACATCATCACGTTCACCAGTCACGGCTGTTCAATGATCATCACGTTCATCACGTTCACCAGTCACGGCTGTTCAATGATCATCACGTTCATCACGTTCACCAGTCACGGCTGTTCAATGATCATCACGTTCATCACGTTCACCAGTCACGGCTGTTCAATGATCATCACGTTCATCACGTTCACCAGTCACGGCTGTTCAATGCCTGCTCTGCAGTAGCAAGAACAACATGTAGAGTACTTGGGTGACATAATTATAAAATATGTCTCCCTGCAAACAACAAAATGTTGAAAAAAGTAATGTCATCCTAATTTGGCAAGTATAAAAAAAATTTTTTTTTGATGGCAGAGCAGTGTAGTAGACCTTCTCTGATGCTTGTCATCTATCTAGGCCTCTGCAAGCACTCACAAGCACTCACACATTGAGAT
Organism: Brachyhypopomus gauderio; assembly: GCF_052324685.1. Lineage (NCBI taxonomy): Eukaryota > Metazoa > Chordata > Actinopteri > Gymnotiformes > Hypopomidae > Brachyhypopomus > Brachyhypopomus gauderio. The sequence goes on from NW_027506888.1 coordinate 543,162, forward strand.
AATAACTACTATGGTCCACTTTTAATAATATTAAAATGAAATGAGGGTAAATGTACCAGGCTCTTTAAGAGCAAATTGACCTGAATCTGTGCATCCAATTTTTATCCACCAGATGGCATTGTTGTAACATGCTGGTAAGAAATAATACTGTTCCAATTGCCCATATATGAATAAAACTAAATAAAATATGGCCCTTCCTAAAATGTAGTAATCCTTGGTCCCATCTCTTTTTCATCTGTGTACCACCATGGGTCATGCTGATAGAGCTATGTCAGTGTCAAATCTATCACACCACTGCCACCCTCTGCCCTAACATCTTGCATTCAATACCTCAATGAGGAGACTAAACTCAACTGACTTCACACTCAGTTTAGATGGTGTCACTGTAAATCCCTTAATGATAGTTCATAACCCATATATACTTTGTGATTATATCCTTTCTTTCAAATCTCACATGAGGGATGTAGACAAAACTGCTGTTTTCCATCTTTGCAATTTTACTCGTCTTCACCCATTACTCTTCATGAAAGATACTGGTTCATGCTCACATTGTCCCACTGGTCCCACTTTCTCCCACCTTCTCACTGGTATCCCTAACAGAACCATCTGCTCTTTTCAGTGTGTGTGAATTCTGGCTGCTAGATTACGCTGTCAGTCTGAAAAACTGACAGATTATGCAATATGATGCGTGTTTGCTTAATATGTGTTACCATGGTGTTAGTCTAGGGCTGTTCTACCTGTATGAAATGTAAGAAGATGAGGAGAACCTAGAGGCCACGTGTATTGTTAACAGGCCTGAGAAGCTGCCATCTCTGCATGGGAAGGAAGAATGGAAAGTTTGTCTTTTTTTTCAAAGGCTGCCAATACTTTTGTCCACCCTCTTTTTTATGTTTGGTGTGGAATTATATCCAATTTGGCTTTTTGACAATTATTTTTGTGGTTTTCCATAGAAGAAAAATTAAATGAACATTTTAATGTTAATGCATTTGTAATTGCAATCATTTTCGGGGAGAAATGGAGCATTATCTGACAGAATTGCAGGGGTGCCAATACTTTTGGCCAGCACTGTAGAGTTTACAGGAAAAAAAACGAGGCCTTCAAAGAAAAGAACACGGTTCCTACAGTCAAACATGGTGGAGGTTCCCTGATGTTCTGGGGTTGCTTTGCTGCCTCTGGCACTGGACTGCTTGACCGTGTGCATGGCATTATGAAGTCTGAAGACTACTAACAAATTTTGCAGCATAATGTAGGGCCCAGTGTGAGAAAGTTGGGTCTCCCTCAGATGCCATGATCCAAATGACCCAAAATAACAATTCAAAAAGCACTAGAAAATGGTTTGAAAGAAAGCACTGGAGACTTCTAAAGTGACCAGCAATGAGTCCAGACCTGAATCCCATAGAAAACCTGTGGAGAGATCTCGAAATGGCAGTTTGGAGAAGGCACCCTTCAAATCTCAGGGACCTGGAGCAGTTTGCCAAAGAAGAATGGTCAAAAATTCCAGCAGAGCATTGTAAGAAACTCATTGATGGTTACCTGAAGCAGTTGTTTGCAGTTATTTTGTCTAAAGGTTGTGCTACCAAGTATTAGGCTGAGGGTGCCAATACTTTTGTCAGGCCCATTTTTGGAGTTTTGTGTAAAATGATAATTCATTTGACTTTTTTCCTTCTCTTTTGTGTTTTTTTCATTACAAGCTAAATAAATGAAGATATTAATACCAAAGCATTTGTGATTGCAATCATTTTCTGGAAGAAATTTAGTATTATCTGACATAATTGCAGGGGTGCCAATACTTTTGGCCACTTTGTATGTCAAGGCTGAAAATTAGGTTTTAAATAAAAAACAACTGCAAATAAATTTTGATCATCTATTTATAACTTTATTTGCATTATTGGTTCAAATACATATTTTTTCCACTGTTGCCTTTAATATTGATATCCACAGCAAGTCATTTTAATGTGTGCAAAATTCTATTGCTGCTTTGGACAAGCATATGTATAACAGATTTATACAGGTATTCCACGTATAATCTGGTGATCCAACTTAATTTGATGTAGTATCAGTATCAATAGATAAATACAGAAACACTATAGACCTCAACCAAAATACTCTGATCAGCATAAAGCCATTTCAAGAAAATAATGAATGACGCGTCTCAGAATGGGGACCACAAAAGGGGGCAATATCCTTCTCAGCTTCATCTGAGCTTCCTTGACTTTTATTCCAGCAACAGTCGCTATTGCCACTGCTGCTACAGTTGCCCCAGCAGCCACTGCTACGCCCCCGGCTGCTACGCCCTCCGCCTCCAGCCAGCCCACCACTGTTCTCGCAGCCCAGCCACCAGAGTAGAGCAGGATACAGACCAACACCATGGTGCTCACAAGTCCAGAGAAGCTGCACAGGGAGTTCAACAGTGTTGCTGTCATCTTGGCTTGGCCAAAAGCGCCCAGCATGATGGAATCAGCCACTAGTAGCTGCAGGAGGATCAGGACCAGTGTTGCCAACTTAGCGACTTTGTCGCTATATTTAGTGACTTTTCAGACCCTCTAGCGACTTTTTGTAGTAAAAAGCAACTAGCGACAAATCTAGCGACTTTTTGTGGTGTTATTGGAGACTTTTGGAGACTCTGAACAAACACGCTCTTTAGTTGCTGTCCTGTAGGTCGTGAGCCCCGGCGGGTGCTGCCGTGAGCCCCACAACACTCAGTGCAGTCTCACACTCGGAGCAGACCCTCACCACTCCACGTCCACACTGCAAATGAACTGCGCATTCCCAAAGCTGCCGCTGACGGGGGATGTAAATATAAATGCTTTAGTCTTCAGTGAGACACGAAAAGAAATCACTGCATTTAACTCACACAGTCATTCTTCACCTCATTCACCACGTAGCCGGTCACTTGACTCGTCCACAGTGCATCTCTGTGAAAGCTAAACATCTAGCTTAAACATTTAGCTAACTCTCCAAAGTATGTGCGTATCTGTGAAAGCTTAACATCTAGCTAACTTGCTCATCATGTCTCACTCTAAACTCTATTCTCAAAAATACAGGAAAGAGTGGGAATCAAATCCTGAATTTAAAGGCTGGCTGAAGCCATGTATTGGAGATAATACATTGGCATACTGCCTGTATCGTAAAGTTGATTTCTATGCCAACTAGTTCCTGCTAACTGCTACTCATATACTAACATTTAAGAACACAGCAAAAAAAAACTATTTATGTAATTTACGTAAAAATTATTTATACAAAGCATTAGTCATGTAGTTCTTTTGAGAAGTGACTGCCTATTTCAAAGGCAACAGATGTTGTTCATTTGTAGTTCTAACATATTTAGGGTGTTTTTTACTCATTTTCTTCTCTCCCAACGTTATTCCTTTACAGCTTCAAAAACATGTATTATGCAAATTAGTTGATGATGTCATTTAGCGACTTCTAGCTAACTTTTAGGACAACCAATAGCGACTTTCCTTACTGAGGAGTTGGCAACAGTGCGGTCGGTCAGCCTACGAGCTGTGGTGGTTAGCTAGCTACCTGGAATATTTTACATCTGCCTGCCAAATTATTATTATGAGCGGATTATCGTTGGATGATTCTACAAAATAAGATGGAAACGGGGCACAGAGGAAGAAAATTTAAGTGAAGCATTATTGGTGACATCAGGTAAGAAAACGTCCTTAATTTATGCAAGCCAACGTTAGCTAGTTAACTAGCTAGTTAGCCCAGTCTAAAACACATTTCACTTGAATGTTTCATTTGATAAAAATAAAAACAATAAAATATTAATATCTAATATTTTCCGATGCTTTAAAATACTTTAATTCAAGTCACTGTTAAATACATAATGGGTTAAATAATGCTCTATGCGGTAATCAAGTCTTTATAACAAAGTTCATTGAAATTTAGCTAACATAACAAAATCTAGCGACAGCTAGTTACTCAAATTCGGCCTCTGTCTCATTTTGAATTGGTTTTAATGTGAGGTGAACCTTGACATTTTTCTGAGGTAACGTTAAGTCTAATTTGCTAGGAACGTCGCCGACTATTCTATCGCTAATGATTAATAGTCACATTAAATGATGTACAAATCAATGTGTGTGATGATGCCAGTAGCTCTGGCTCATCACCAAGACTCTACAGACATTCATGTGATGGACTAAATGTTGTACTTACCTCTTCATGTGTGATTCTCAGGGGGACTGGCGGCCCAGTCAGCTCCTTCCTTATAGTGGTCGAAGGGCCCTCGGTCTACTAAAGGAGGGGAGGGGGGTTACAGGTCCTGGGAATACCTGAGGACGGAGATGTACACAATGAATGGACATATTAATTATTATTCTTGTCATAGTGAACTAAATGTAAAATGTTATGTTACTGCAGTAATGTAATGTATGTATGTTATGTTTGTGTTTATGGGTAACCCCTGCTAGTAGTAATGGTGTGCCCCAGCTTAATTAAGGGGAGGGGCTACTAGTATAAGAGGGCTTCCTCTCAGAGGCAAAGGGAGGTAGAGGTTGGTTGGTTGATGTTGGTTATTGGATAGTGGTTATTGGATATTGTATGTAATTGCGTTGAGCCCTCGAAAGTCAGGGGCTAGACTGGCTGCTGTTTGCCAGTGCTTGCTTAAAGTACTGCTTATAAGCCTTTGCGGGCTTGAGTACTTTTTATAGGTTTGTTTTCCTTCTATACAGTTTTTTCTTTACGTTTACTAGTGTCAGTAAGTTACTCCTTTGCAGGAATCCATCATTAAAACATCTGGAACTGGAACTTCTGTGCCTGTATTCATCTCACTCTCTGTAGTGAACCCACCTCCATATTTACCCACTCGTAGTACCATGTTCACAATGTGCTTAACAGTTCAGCTTTTTCCATATGCCACTGATGTCACATTTTGTAGTTGATGTAATTTCTACATTTTTAGCACTCTGGATCTGGATTTTGGGTGACAGACATTAATGGGGTAAAAAAAAATCCGCCTTTTAAGGTCCTTAAAAAGTCTTAAAATGTCTTAAATTTAGTTTTACATATTCAAGGTCTAAAAATGTCTGGAATATTAGGAGGGGGGCATTAAATAAGTGTGTTGCTCATTTTTACTGTTTTATTTTACCGATGTATATCCCACAATAATGATCATTTCCGCAACGACCGTATATTCCGCATGGTAGATGGCAGTAGTACGTCACCCAACAGGTGGAAACAGCAGACGATGCTTTAGCTGCCTAACAAGCTGCTTTTCTTATTTGAGGGGTGCGGCGGGAACAACAATACAAGGCTCCGATACAGACATGGGTAAATGTCCATTCAGTGAAGTGGCTGGAGGATGAAAAATATTGTGGCTGGCTGAAACCTTCCAGTGATTCGTATGAGGCGTGATGTGAACTTGCCGAAAAACATTCAAACTTGGTACAATGGGCTGTAAAACACTGGATTCTCATATGAAATCTGAAAAACACAAGCGATATGATGGCACTCGTAATACTAATATGCATATCGAGTCATTCGCTGCTAACTGCAGTTTAACTGTGAGTGCCAAAAATTTGTCTACTGTGTAGGGTGACCAAACGTCCGTATTTCCCGGTGTTACGGTCAATTCAGTTCCCCCTGTTCCCCCCAAACGGCGCATGCGCGAAATCAACGAAATCACGCATTAGTCTGCTGCTGGGTTATCGCCTTTACTCGATGTGTACACGTTATTATCCGGGTTGGTTTTGTTTCTCTAACTAAAGTCAACTTTGTGTGCTTGTGACTAACTGTGCTGTAAAGCTCAGGTGATTTAGCAGAGGATTAAATGTACAAAAATTACTCCGATGTTTAATTGTTTACGCTACTTTTTCAGCCTCTTTCATTTTTTAGTTCGCTTGCATGCGAACTAAAAAAATGCGAAGATTTAATGCGTTTTTTTAAACTATTTAAATTATTTATTGAAACATAAAGAGACGTGTATTGTTCACACTTTAAAGGTTGTTTTTTAACAGACTTATTTGTTGTTTGCTGTGTCCTGGATGTTCTACAGCCTAAAAGGACTTTTGTCTAAATACAAATTTTATTTCTAAATACAAATAAAAATGTATTACACGACAAATGTTATCCCATTTGGCTTCACGCAATATTTAAATCACTTGAGCATGTGATATATTGTTTTTGCTTTACAGTGCAAGTTTTATCCAATGCACAGTGCTTTTACACTAAGAACAGGGGGAACGGATTTAACCGGAGCCCTGTGAAAAATGGTCCCCCCCCTTAAATGACAGAAAGTGTACATGTAAGGCACAACAATAAAGGTGGGGGTGTATTTGACTCTTATTCTTGTAAATAACAAGTTTTATTCACTGCACAGTGCTTTTACACTAAGAACAAAGGGGGAACGGATTTTACCAGAGCCCTGTGAAAAATGGTTCCCCCCTCTTAAATGACAGAAAGTGTACATGTAAGGCACAAAAAGTAGAGTGGGTGTGTATTTGACTCTTATCCTTGTAAATAACAAGTTTTATTCACTGCACAGTGCTTTTACACTAAGAACACAGGGGGAACGGATTTGACCGGAGCCCTGTGAAAAATGGTTCCCCCCTCTTAAATGACAGAAAATGTACATGTAAGGCACAACAATTAAGGTGGGGGTGTATTTGACTCTTATCCTTGTAAATAACAAGTTTTATTCACTGCACAGTGTTTTTACACTAAGAACACAGGGGGAACGGATTTTACCGGAGCCCTGTGAAAAATGGTTCCCCCCTCTTAAATGACAGAAAATGTACATGTAAGGCACAACAATTAAGGTGGGGGTGTATTTGACTCTTATCCTTGTAAATAACAAGTTTTATTCACTGCACAGTGTTTTTACACTAAGAACACAGGGGGAACGGATTTAACCGGAGCCCTGTGAAAAATGGTTCCCTCCTCTTAAATGACAGAAAATGTACATGTAAGGCACAAAAAGTAGAGTGGGTGTGTATTTGACTCTTATCCTTGTAAATAACAAGTTTTATTCACTGCACAGTGTTTTTACACTAAGAACACAGGGGGAACGGATTTTACCGGAGCCCTGTGAAAAATGGTTCCCCCCTCTTAAATGACAGAAAATGTACATGTAAGGCACAACAATTAAGGTGGGGGTGTATTTGACTCTTATCCTTGTATATAACAAGTTTTATCCACTGCACAGTGCCTTTACACTAAGAACACAGGGGGAACGGATTTTACCAGAGCCCTGTGAAAAATGGTTCCCCATGTTGAATAACTGCTGGAGATTATATAAAGTACAATAATAGTGCTGATTATCTGTATCTGTGTATAATCACTTCATTCAGTGACTTTACATCTATCTGTACCACCTTTACACTGAGAACACATGGGGGAACATATTCAACCAGAGACTGGGAAATTTGGTTCCCCTTGAAGAATAAAGCTGGAGCTGATATAAAATACAGAAATTATGCAGATTATTTATATCTGTCTATAATCAATTCATTCAGTAACATTTATTCATCCTGTACCTCCTTTAACACTGAGAACACATGGGGGAACAGGTTTTACCAGAGACTGGGACATTTGGTTCCCCTTGTATTCTCAATGTAAATGTGATGCAGATAGTATTAAAGTTACTGAGGGAAATGGTAATCTATATATAGTTTATCAGCATCAATCTTCTTCTTCTTTCCGCAATTCCCATTTAGGGGTCGCCACAGCGGATCAAACTCCTCCATCTGGCCCTGTCCTGAGTGTCCTCCACTGACACACCAGCCACTCTCATATCCTCTACCACCCATCCATAAACCTCCTCTTAGGTCTACCTCTCCTCCTCTTGCCTGGAAGTTCCATCCTCAAGACCCTCCTACCAATATACCTCTCCTCCCTGCTCTGTACATGTCCACTTTATGCCATCCACACCACCCTGCCTGCACTCTCTTCTTTACCTCTCTTTCACTTCCTCCATTACTCTGTACCCTCGGCCCTAAGTAGGTAAACTCGTCAACCTTCACCAAATCAACTCCTTGTAACTGGACCTGTCCACCGTCTGCCCTCTCATTCACACACATGTACTCTGTTTTACTCCTGCTCACTTTCATTTCCCTGCTCTCCAAAGCATATCTCCATCTTTCCAAGCTCACCTCCACCTGCTCCCTACTCTCACTACAGATCACAATGTCATCAGCAAACATCATAGTCCAAGGGGACTCCTGCCTAACCTCGTCTGTCAGTCCGTCCATGACAATTGCGAACAGGAAGGGACTCAGGGCTGATCCCTGATGTAGACCTACCCCCACTTTAAACCCATCTGTCATTCCTACCACACATCTCACTGCTGTCACACTGTTCTCATACATATCCTGCACAACCCTCACATACTTTTCTGCTACTCCTGACTTCCTCATACAATACCACAGCTCCTGTCTTGGTACTCTATCATAAGCTTTCTCTAAGTCAACAAACACACAATGTAACTCATTCTATCCTTCCTACTTCTCTATTAACACTCTCAAAGCAAACATAGCATCTGTGGTGCACTTAGCTGGCATGAAACCATACTGCTGCTCACAGATCTCTACCTCTCCTCTAAGCCTAGCTTCCACTACTCTTTCCCAGATTTTCAGGCTGTGACTGATCAACTTTATTCCCCTGTAATTACTACAGCTCTGAACATCACCCTTATTTTTGAAAATCGGCACCATTATGCTTCATCTCCACTCCTCAGGCATCTTCTGACCTTCCAAGATTATGTTAAATAACTCCATTGCCATCTCTCCCAAACATTTCCATGTCTCCACTGCAATAACATCTGGTCCAACTGCCTTACCACACTTCATTCTCCGAATTGCACCCCTTACTTCCTCCTTGCTCACCTGAGGCACTTCTTGATTCACAACCTCTACCTCTTCTAACCTTCTTTACCTTTCATTCTCTTGATTCATCAGTTCCTCAAAATACCCCTTCCATCTTCCCAAGACACTCTCCTCACCAGACAACACATTTTCATCTTTATCCTTTATCATCCTAACCTGCTGCACATCCTGCCCATCACGGTTTCTCTGTCTGGCCAATCTGTACAGATCCTTTCCCCCTTCCTTAGTGTCCAACTTCTCCTACAGCTTGCTATATGCCTTCTCTTTAGCTTCTGCCACTGCTCTCATTGCCTTACGACACATCTCCTTGTACCTCTGTCTACTTTCTTCATCTCGCTGAAAATCCCAATTCTTTTTAGCAAACTCTCAAACTTTCCTGAACTTCCTCATTTCACCACCACGACTCCATGTCTATCTTCCTCTGTCCTGAGGTCACACCAAGTAGCTTCCTAGCCACATCCCTCACTACATTTGAAGTCTCATCCTAGGTATCCAGAATACCACCACCACTACCCAGTACCTGCCTCACCTCATCCCTGAATTTTACACCACAGTCCTCATCCTTTAACTTCCACCACCTGATCTTAGGTTCCGCTCTCACTCTCTTCCTCTTCTTCACCTCCAAATTCATCCTACATATCACCATCCTATGCTGTTTAGCTACACTCTCCCCTGGTAACACCTTGCAATCACTAACCTCTTTCAGGTTTTGTATCCTACAGAGGATATAGTCGACCTGTGTGCATCTTCCCCCACTATTATACGTTACCCTGTGCTCTTCCTTTTTCTTAAAGTAAGTATTAACTACAGCCATCTTTATCCTTTAAGCAAAATCTAAAGTCCTTCCATATTCCTTACATTAACACCATATCTACCCAACACCTCCTCATCACCACTGTTCCCTCCACCAACATGTCCATTTAAATCTGCTCCAATAACCACTCTCTCTTCTTTAGGAACCTGCAAAACAACTTCATCTGACTCTCTCCAGAATTTTTCTTTCTCCTCCCCATCACAACCTACCTGAGGAGCATAAGCACTGATGACATTCATCATCACCCCATCAATCTCTAACTTTACACAGATTACCCTGTCACTTACTCACTTTACCTCCACTACACTCTGACTAAATTCATCCTTCAGGATTACCCCTACTCCATTTCTCTTCCTGTCTACACCATAATAGAAGAGTTTGAAGCCACCACCAATGCTCCTGGCCTTGCTCCCCTTCCACTTGGTCTCCTGTACACACAGTATATCTATCTTCCTTCTGTCCATCGCATCAGCTAGCTCTCTCCCTTTACCTGTCATAGAGCCCACATTCAACATACCAACTCTAACCTACACCCTCCTGCTCTGCCTCCTATTAGCATCAATAATGCACCTTAAATACACTCCGGCTTTATTCTACAAGGGGAACCAAATGTCCCAGTCTCAGGTAAAACCTGTTCCCCCATGTGTTCTCAGTGTTAAAGGAGGTACAGGATGAATAAATGTTACTGAAGGAATTTATTATAGACAGATATAAATAATCAGCATAATTTCTGTATTTTATATCAGCTCCAGCTTTATTCTTCAAGGGGAACCAAATTTCCCAGTCTCTGGTTGAATATGTTCCCCCATGTGTTCTCAGTGTAAAGGTGGTACAGACAGATGTAAAGTCACTGAATGAAGTGATTATACACAGATACAGATAATCAGCACTATTATTGTACTTTATATAATCTCCAGCAGTTATTCTACATGGGGAACCATTTTTCACAGGGCTCTGGTAAAATCCGTTCCCCCTGTGTTCTTAGTGTAAAGGCACTGTGCAGTGGATAAAACTTGTTATATACAAGGATAAGAGTCAAATACACCCCCACCTTAATTGTTGTGCCTTACATGTACATTTTCTGTCATTTAAGAGGGGGGAACCATTTTTCACAGGGCTCCGGTAAAATCCGTTCCCCCTGTGTTCTTAGTGTAAAAACACTGTGCAGTGAATAAAACTTGTTATTTACAAGGATAAGAGTCAAATACACACCCACTCTACTTTTTGTGCCTTACATGTACATTTTCTGTCATTTAAGAGGAGGGAACCATTTTTCACAGGGCTCCGGTTAAATCCGTTCCCCCTGTGTTCTTAGTGTAAAAACACTGTGCAGTGAATAAAACTTGTTATTTACAAGGATAAGAGTCAAATACACCCCCACCTTAATTGTTGTGCCTTACATGTACATTTTCTGTCATTTAAGAGGGGGGAACCATTTTTCACAGGGCTCCGGTAAAATCCGTTCCCCCTGTGTTCTTAGTGTAAAAACACTGTGCAGTGAATAAAACTTGTTATTTACAAGGATAAGAGTCAAATACACACCCACTCTACTTTTTGTGCCTTACATGTACATTTTCTGTCATTTAAGAGGAGGGAACCATTTTTCACAGGGCTCCGGTTAAATCCGTTCCCCCTGTGTTCTTAGTGTAAAAACACTGTGCAGTGAATAAAACTTGTTATTTACAAGGATAAGAGTCAAATACACCCCCACCTTAATTGTTGTGCCTTACATGTACATTTTCTGTCATTTAAGAGGGGGGAACCATTTTTCACAGGGCTCCGGTAAAATCCGTTCCCCCTGTGTTCTTAGTGTAAAAACACTGTGCAGTGAATAAAACTTGTTATTTACAAGGATAAGAGTCAAATACACCCCCACCTTAATTGTTGTGCCTTACATGTACATTTTCTGTCATTTAAGAGGGGGGAACCATTTTTCACAGGGCTCCGGTAAAATCCGTTCCCCCTGTGTTCTTAGTGTAAAAACACTGTGCAGTGAATAAAACTTGTTATTTACAAGGATAAGAGTCAAATACACCCCCACCTTAATTGTTGTGCCTTACATGTACATTTTCTGTCATTTAAGAGGGGGGAACCATTTTTCACAGGGCTCCGGTCAAATCCGTTCCCCCTGTGTTCTTAGTGTAAAAGCACTGTGCAGTGAATAAAACTTGTTATTTACAAGGATAAGAGTCAAATACACACCCACTCTACTTTTTGTGCCTTACATGTACACTTTCTGTCATTTAAGAGGGGGGAACCATTTTTCACAGGGCTCTGGTAAAATCCGTTCCCCCTTTGTTCTTAGTGTAAAAGCACTGTGCAGTGAATAAAACTTGTTATTTACAAGAATAAGAGTCAAATACACCCCCACCTTTATTGTTGTGCCTTACATGTACACTTTCTGTCATTTAAGGGGGGGGACCATTTTTCACAGGGCTCCGGTTAAATCCGTTCCCCCTGTTCTTAGTGTAAAAGCACTGTGCATTGGATAAAACTTGCACTGTAAAGCAAAAACAATATATCACATGCTCAAGTGATTTAAATATTGCGTGAAGCCAAATGGGATAACATTTGTCGTGTAATACATTTTTATTTGTATTTAGAAATAAAATTTGTATTTAGACAAAAGTCCTTTTAGGCTGTAGAACATCCAGGACACAGCAAACAACAAATAAGTCTGTTAAAAAACAACCTTTAAAGTGTGAACAATACACGTCTCTTTATGTTTCAATAAATAATTTAAATAGTTTAAAAAAAAAACGCATTAAATCTTCGCATTTTTTTAGTTCGCATGCAAGCGAACTAAAAAATGAAAGAGGCTGAAAAAGTAGCGTAAACAATTAAACATCGGAGTCATTTTTGTACATTTAATCCTCTGCTAAATCACCTGAGCTTTACAGCACAGTTAGTCACAAGCACACAAAGTTAACTTTAGTTAGAGAAACAAAACCAACCCGGATAATAACGTGTACACATCGAGTAAAGGCGATAACCCAGCAGCAGACTAATGCGTGATTTCGTTGATTTCGCGCATGCGCCGTTTGGGGGGAACAGGGGGAACTGAATTGACCGTAACACCGGGACGTATTTCACGTCCTGTCCCAGGTATTTTTTAAGTGAGGAAATGTCCTGATTTTTAAATTACCTTCATTGGACCATTACAATGTAAATGTACAGGCACTAGGGCACTGCGCACAGCGCTGCATGTGCCGTAATCCCTGAGCCGCGTCAAGCTTGGTTTATACATGACGCGTCGCAACCGGCACGAGGTTCCGCGTACCGACAATGACGTAATTGCGGTGGCTCTGCCCCTGCGCGAGGTCCCCGCGTGCTGTTGCTTTGCGAGGTTGTGCACCTCTCGAATTTTTTAACTTTTGAGTTTTTTGTAACTGTCATAATGCAGTAAGGGCAGCCCTGTTCTTAATCACAATGTAGACAGCGTGACTGTCAGTACGCAACATGCAACACACCCCCCAGTCCAGTATGGTGCTGAACGGTGCAGAACAAGTTGAAATTGAAACTTGGATATTTTAGTTGTTTATAGGCTTTAAGGCTGTAAAGGCTGTTTTGCTGAGTTCTCTTAACAGTGCACTTTTATATTTATTTGATAGTTATTTAAAAAAAAAATTTGTTCCCTAAGGTGGACTGTATTATTTATTCATTTTATTTATATTATTTTGTTCAGTAAAACGTTTTGTATACTATTACCTTGTCATTTTTTACCACAGTACTAGTATTGTTTTTTCTTGTGAGAGGTATTAAAAAGGTCTTAAAAGTCATTGAATTTGAGATTTAAAAATGTGCAGATACCCTGGCTTAACAAAGCTCTGTAGGTTTTCAAAGGGACTCAGATAAGGTGAACGTATCACATTTTTGTCTCTTTGAAAAAGAGCTTTGTTAACCTGCACACTTGTACCCCTAGACATCAATTGTTTTCCAAGGATGAACTTTGAGTAGTAATTTCAATATCAAAAATGTTCTAAGATTCAGAATCTAACCAAGCAAATGATGATTCAAAGACTTATCATTTATACCAAATCATGGTAAATATTTCAGCTCATAAGAACTATAATATTTGTAATGGTATTGGCACAAAATTAACAGCAGCTAACTTTGGGTTTTATCTGCAACTTTTTAACAGACTTCTGCTTTTCACTTCTGAGAGGCCAATGACCAGATCCTGCAGATTTCGTCTCTGCAACATACAGAGAATACAACCCTTTCTTTCACAGGAAGCTACCCAGGTGCTTGTACAGTCTCTCATCATCTCAAAGCTGGAATACTGCAACTGCTTACTTACGGATCTATCAGACCTCTACAAACTGATCCAGAATGCAGCAGCACAACTGGTCTTCAATCTCCCCAAGTTCACATGTCACTCCAGTGCTGCATTCTCTTTACTGCCTTCCAGTAGCTGCATACATCAGATCTAAAACCTCAATGCTTGCCTGCAAAGCCAAAAATGGACCAACCCCTCCCTACATGATGGCCATGGTCAAAGCCCCATTCAAACCTTGAGTACTTTGAACCTCAAGTACGGCTTGGCTTAAAACGCCATGCTTAAAGTCTCACGGAAAACAAACTTCAAGACCTGTCCTGGCGCCGAGATAGTGAAATGAGCTTCCATTGGCTGTCCAGACTGCAAAGTCCTTAGCAGTCTTCAAATGACTGAAGACTCATCTGTAGAACAGATTAAATCTCTAGCACTTGTCATAGTTGTTTCCGTTGTATGATATAGTACCTATGTGAATTTGCATTTCTTGTAGGTATCCATTTTAATTTCTGTAGTTTAGCAATATTCAGCCTATGTTTTTCTGTACTTCTAGGTATTTGCATTGATTTCTGTAGTTTAGTAGTATTCTGGTTCGAGGGTATCTTGAATTCTGACCTATCTATGTACTATTTAGAATTAATTCTGTGAACAGATGGCAAAGCACTTCGTAAGGCGCTCTGGATAAGACCGTCTGCTAAATGCCCTACATGTAAATGATAAGGAGTGTATCTTTCATGTCACATCAGTGTTATGTGTTTGTAGTTGTGTTCAGGCTACTGATATTGGTGATAGAGAAAGACACTGAGTACAATCCTGGGGATTTAAATGATTAAAAGTGATGATGGAGGACATTGAGGTGCTCAACATTGGTATAATATACTTTTTCATTTGTATAAAATAACTTTGCAGTTTGCATTCCACATTTGAGTTTATCCTGGATGTCATGATGAATATGGACAGGAAAAATCTGTAAAATTACAGTATTTCTCTGCAAAACTTTTAGTACTGTCACTTTATTGAAAGTGCTTAATTGTAATAATTCAGGGAAAAGTTGTAAAATAAAGGTAATTCTTTGCAAAATTATTAGTGCTGTCACTTTATTAAAAGTGCTAAATCATAATTATCCAGGAAAAATCTGTAAAATAATGGTATTTCTCTGCAGAATGTTTAATGAATTTTTCTGTAAATGTATTGTTTTTCCACTTAATTTAAATCAGGGTTTTTCACTTTAAAATTAAAGTTTTTGTTTGGCAGCCGAGGCGCGCTTTAAGTAGGTGAAAACAACTCGGCGCTAGTAGTAGCTGGTGAAAGTATAAGTATGTAAATGAGGCGCAGCGCTTCTAGTGTTAAATAAACAGACGAGTTGTGTCTGCATTCTGTGCCGCCTTGTGTCATTGACGCGCACGCAGTGTCACAATGGTTAAATATTTTAATTTTTTCATGTTCTCCATAACTGCTCAAGTCGAGCGTCACTGAAAACAAAAGCTGGTGATGCAGCAATAATAACTCAGTGTGTTAAAGTGCAGCACCGATGAGTGCCTCAGACCAGCTACTTGGCACATGATAACTGGAAATGTACAGCAGAAATGGTGGCTATCTGTGGACTAGGACCAGGGATAGGCAAGCTTTTTGACTTTGGGTTCTAAAATTTGACAGAGGGGCCGGGTCAGGAGCATTTGGACATGCACTTTCATTTACTATTTTTCTACATTTCAACTGAATGTGCAAAGTTAATGAAATCAATGTTTACTGGAAAAAGATAAATGGAACACTTTCAACATTCAAAACAAATTATTACCTAACGAAATACTCGAGCTCAATAATTTCTCATGAACAAATAGAAACAAAACCTACACAAGTGCGACACAGGAAACTGTGGTTAGGTATGTAGTAGCTTACCTAGCAACAAAGTTCTTTGCAGCATAAAAATGTTCTCTCATGCTCTTGGACGCCACTTTTGAGATTTCCTTGTGAGACTGCGGGCCTATATTAACTAACTTTTTAACTTACATTTAACAAAATTTCTAATATTTTGTTAATAATTGAAAATGTCTTCAAACACACCTTATCAAAAACTGAGCGACATTGGTAAGTACTTTGACGTAAATTAGAATTAAATTGATTTGGGAGGTGTGGTGTTCTCAGAATATTTGACCAATTATATGGGAGCAAAATTTATCAGTAAATTCTTCTTTAAATAACATTCAAGTGAAAAGAGTTGAAATGCTGAAATGTTTCAGTGCCTGTCTTTTGTACAAATTCACTTATAAGAAAAAAGGCTGTTTGTTAACCTAGGCAGACAGCAACCTCACTTCATAATGGTGTGAACTGGCAAAGTGAACTGAAAAATCTTTTTCTCTTATTTTTAATTTCGTTTTTTATTCATTGCAGTGCTCTAATATATACCATATATAGTATGTTTGTGTTTGTAAATTCAGCCCTGTGTCTTTAGTGTGAGTATTCTTATTTATGAGTTCACTGTTTGCTTGTGGTGTATGTTTGGTTCATGTCTATTTAGTTTATGTTTTGTAGCACATATGTCTGAGCCTGTAGTTCATGTTAGTCATGTCTCTGTCTTGGAAATACCCGGCTTTATGACCTCGGATTGTGCCCATGATTACAACTCTACGATTTGCCCCCATTAAATCTCGCTCTTCTCAGTATTTGTGTCCACCCATTTGTTTCACACCACACTGGTAGAATTACAATATGGCCACACATGATAAGTAAAAGTAAAAAAAAAACTCCAACTCTCTAAATGAAAAGAAAATTTATGTGTATACTTACAAAATGACTAATGTTACAAATATTACACAGCAGCCTACAGTTAAAGTTTGGTGTATTTTATTTTCCCCCATTGTTTCTGTGTGCACATGTACACTTTAGCTTTCATTTAACTTTGATTTTTCCTTGTCAGTCATAACCTTTCACTTCTGTATTCAGATCAGAAGTTGAAGGATTACACAGGCGAACAGGGCAGAGTAGGTTAGACAGAGGAAATATAGAAGTACAGGACAAAAAGTAAACTATGTAGCAGGTTGGGAAATACAGTGTAGTCGGGCAGCAGGTAGAAACTTAGAACATAGACAAACTGAGCAATGTGGGGATAGGCACAGAGAAATAAACCAGAGTAGAATACAGACCTGAACCAGAGGAACAGAGACGTGAATCATAACTATATATAAATAAGATGGGATTAATGTATCAAACCCCAATAAAACTTTATTGCCCCACCCCTCTTATCTGCCATTTTATTACCCCATGTACATCCTGAGTGTACAGCCCTAATTTGATCTTATCAGGCCCAGAGTGGCTAATCGGGAGATTTGGGAGGATTCATGTCAATCTCTAGTTTGAGCCGAATGGAAAAAGTGGGCCGGATTTGGGCATGAAACTCCCGGGCTGAAAAAGAGGCCCACTCCGGCCCTGGATCTTTTATATATATATATATATATATATATATATATATATATATATATATATATATATATATATATATATATATATATATATATATATATATATATATATATACATATATTAGGACTTTTTAATATATATAAAAAAGACTTTCTTTAATCTCCCAGGCCTCTGCCACAGGCATCTCCATAGTGCCTAGAAGTGTCTTCTGCATGCTCAAAGCAAATGACTGGATCTTCCATTCATCTATAATATGAGCTGTCACACCAAGATAATTCTTGTTGCTAACAGAAATCCAGTGATCCCCAGTCACTCTTCACAATAACCTGTTTTACTTCCCTTTCCTCATCATACAGCTGCTGGATTTTCTTCGACATTGTCTTTTGTAACTTGTTTGATGCAAGTTTGTAACTTGCATCAACTGACACAATTTGCGGCACTTCTTGAAAAGCATGGATTATACTTTTGCGAGTGACTGTAGCGCGCGACTCCACTGCAATCGAGACAATCAGTAATCATCAGTAATCTGGCGCCCTGGATTAGGGAAGGGGGCCAGGGGTTGGAGCAGTAGGAACGACACACGAATTCACTGACACACTGGTTGTGGGTTTGTTTCTCTTGTTCTCTCTGTCTTCTGAATCCACAAATCTGAATTTTTGAAATACAGTTTTGGTTTTCTTGCAGAATATTTGCATCAAAATGATGAGAATTCAGAGGACTCATCTGGTGAGTATTCTGGTGAGTATATGGATCAAATTCCATATCAAGTTGTTTAAGATTTAAGATGCCTGACTACCTGTGGCTATGAGAGGCAAGCTATGTTGAAACAAATAAAATCAAATCAAATATATTTGTATAGCGCTTTTCACAACACATGTTGTCACAAAGCGCTTTACAGGATTTAAAAGGTTAACAATACTATGGGTCCAAATCCCTAATGAGCAAGCCAAAGGCGACAGTGGCGAGGAAAAACTCCCTAGATGGTGGGGAATAGGAAGAAACCTCGGGAGGACCAAGACTCAAAAGGGAACCCATCCTCCATTGGGCGGCCCGTTAACACACAAATTACACAAAAACTAATTATACAGATGAATACACAAGTTACAAACAAATCACACAACACAATCAGTCTAAGTATAAGGTAACTGGAATGAAAGTTCTTGGTGTTGATATTGTCACTGTAAATGTCTTGTGATGAACGCCAGGTTTTCATTCTGTGTCTGAGTGATGACACTGTAGGCTATTGTAGGCTCCGACTGCAGTGTTACTCCCCAGGTGAAACAAAGGGCTTTTAATTAAAATGAAAGTAAGAAAGTAAAAGTCCATGAACAAAAGGGCTCACAAGCAATAACCCACAGGGCAAAGACTAACAGAGGGATAATTATACTGTGGAAGGAAGCAGGGATCACGGGGAACACCACTCACAACATGGTAACAACACGTAGAAACAAAGGAGTAAATAGAGGGAAAATGGACACGTGGTGTCAGGAGGAAAGCCGAAAAAATCAGCATGATGAGTCTCAGCAGTCTTTATTGTTTAAACTCACAATGACATTATGAAAATGAGAATCTAATTTACAATGGCATCAAATTGTGATGTGTCTGACTACATGAGGCCCACTAAATGCAGCATACCGCATGTTGCAATAATTTAATGTGGCAGAGTGGTATTTCAGAGTAATCACACTAATTAATTTCTCCTAACTGTGTCCGAGCCTGTTAAGTCGCTGGGTGGCCCCATTTAAGATTATAACTAGGCGGGGTATGGCTACCTGAGTGTGTTTCCTGCTTTTCCCATTCCCTTTGTGGGATATCCAACTTTGTGTTGGCGGCATGCAGTATGGGTATGTCTGGCATCATGTCCTTCGGTGGAGTGCACTTGAATATTCATCAGGTATCTGCGTGTCATGTTCGATGGCAAGTTAGAGGTGCCTGACCCCAACTAAAGGGATTACTCCAACTAGGCTGTTCTCTGCCTAGTCTGTTTTTCATCATCCATCAACTGGACCTGGGTGGAAAAGCTCTTGTCAAAACACCCTTTCTTTCTTTCTTTCTCTCTCTCTCTCTCTCTCTCTCTCTCTCTCTCTCTCTCTCTCTCTCTCTCTCTCTCTTCTCTGAAGACACCCTTCCCAGACAAAGGAAATTAATATTCAGTAAGCAGGATATGATGGTCAACAGTGTCAATGACCAATAGTTTTAATACAATCACGCCCATAAAAGTAAAAAATATCTCCAAATGGGCTGAAAATGGCCTCTGCACAAAGGGATTGGACCTGGCTCAGTGAATGTCTTAGAGCTGAACTTGAGAAAGGCACCTAGGTCGTGTAAGCACAAACTGCAAGGCCAAGATCCGACAGTTTGTCAAATTTTGACAGCTGACCGCACACAGACGGGTTTACTGGCGTTATATCCTGCCTGCTTTAGACGGCATTTGGGCCAACCTCTCTCTTTCCTTTTTCTGATGCGGTATGTACCGGTCGTACACCTGTTGACACACAATTACTCTAAAAAGTCTAAATATTACTGTTTGAAAGAGTAATCAAACTAACAGTCTTCTTAAGTCTAATTCCTCTAACTCAGGTATATTTGTTGATCTTCAGAGTCTGAGCTGAGGATTGTGTTGCTGGGTAAAACAGGATCAGGAAAGAGTGCAACAGGAAACACCATCCTGGGAAGAGAAGTGTTTGAAGAAGATTGTTCTCCTGTATCTGTGACTAAGAAATGCATCGCCCATAAAAATGAAGTGGAGAGCAGACAAATTACAGTCATTGATACTCCAGGGCTTTTTGATACATCAATGACAGAAGAAGAACTGAAATCTGAAATAGAGCAATGTGTGTACTGGTCTGTTCCTGGTCCTCATGTGTTACTGGTTGTGATCCGTGTGGGAGTGAGATTTACAGAGGAGGAGAAGAACACTGTGTTGTGGATTCAGAAAAACTTTGGTGAAGTTGCCTTACACTATACCATCATATTGTTTTCCTATGCTGATCGTCTTGAGGGAAAATCTCTGCAAACATATATCGGTGAAAGCAAAGATATTCTAAAGTTAATTGACAGCTGTGGTGGCAGATACATTGGCTTCAACAATAATAATTGGAATCACACTCAGATCAAAGAGCTGCTGCAGAAGATAGACAAAATGGTGAAGAGTAATGGAGGGAAGTACTACACTAATGAGATGTATAAAAAAGTGCAGCGCAAAATCAAAATGAAACAAATGGCAAAAGATGTAGTTATTGGTGCAGGAGCAGTGCTAGGTGGAGTAGGAGCCGTGGCAGGAGGGGTGGTGCTGGTCGCCACAGAAACTGTCATACTGCCTGCAGCAGCAGTGGCAGTTGGTACCACAGCTGTTGTGACAGCAGTGGCAAAGTTAGTTCTTGATAAATGTATAAAGAAAAATTAAACCTTCACTAAGGGATGAAGTATAGCAATAGAGATGTCCTTTCAAAAGACTACTAACATTGACCAGTTACAACTAAGTCAAAAGATTATGAAAAACTAGTTTAGAAATATTTTACTTCTACTGTGTCCTAAAAATGATGGGTCCTCAGAGATTTGGACAAACACATCAGGAAGAACTCATGCTTTAATTCTGTCTCGTGTGTAGTGTAGAAAGCAGAAGATTTCCTACAGGCCACAATCACAGGAAGTGTCTAAGTTGACTCATTAACCGTCTCTGGTCCCTTAAAGGGTTCTTAAATCTTTCAGCAAACTTTTTGCTGAGGAACTCTGAAGTCACGAGTCCAGGAAGGACCATTACCCACAAATTTGAGAGACTAATCTTATCTGGACTTTCCACAGTTCCAACCCCAACTGCCTCTCCCACTCTGTGATATTCATAAATACTCATCTCAAAAAAGGCAAAATTTCAGAGATTCTTTGAACTTTTGCCTCAAGACAGACATTGAATAATAAAATAGCCTAAAACAAGTAACTTAGCAAGATGAGTCTAGAGACAACAAATTTGCCATCGTTCCAGCCAGGGAAAGGACCCCTATCATCAATGGAGAGGTTAAGGCTCTTGGGCCTTATTCAACCCATGTCTCCGTACCAGCGTATGATTAAGAATTCTGGACTGAAGTTGATACCTAGGTTAAATCCATTGTCTATACTGTCTGAGCATTAAGTGATCTGTAGTTGATGTAAATGCACCATTTAGAACCCCTCATGTGTTAGTTATTAATGGTTCCAGTCCAAGTAACGTTCAGTGTATAATCATTTATATCTCCCATGTATTATTGTGGATCATATGTTCATATCCATATGCTATGGCGTTTTAGACTTATGCATGATCAAATATTAGTATGTGCTGTGTTATTTTAGACTTATGCATGACCAGATATTAGTGTGTACTGTGTTTTTTGATTTATGCATAACCATATATTAATGTGTGATATTTTGTCTTACACCTAGGCATACCCAGGTATTAATGTTATTTCAAACGTGTGCTGTGCTGTTATTTCAAATGTATGCATATCCATGTACTTCAGATTCATGTCTGTCTATGCATTACGTGCCACTTATCATCTAAATGTATAAGTAAAAAATGTCTCAAGATTTTGAATGACAAACTAGTACCTAATTAAGAGCACGTGTAGTGGAGATAGCCAAGGCCACTTCACCATCACACAGAGAGGACCCCTCCTTCGCAGAGTGTGAAAGACTGACTCATCTAATTCCTTTAATTGTATGGGAAAGTTAAACATGGTGTCTCCCACATCAGTTATGGGCCAAGGAATCCACATTCACAAAGGTCAAAGCTTAGAATTCTGACCTTATCTGATCTCCTGAGTGTGGGGGAAAGGCCATAAAAGGGTTCTGGTCATGGTCACCCTTCCTCTGAAGGACAAAAAGCTCACTCTAAACTCTAAATAAGACTCATAACTGAGGATGCAAATATTTCAGAGGTCTTTGTAACTTCAAATCTAAACTGTACATGGAATTGAAATCCAGCCTACTGGAATAAACTACATTTACATTTTATGGCATTTGGCAGACGCCCTTATCCAGAGCGACTTACATTTTAATCTAATTTTTATACAAGTGAGCAATTGAGGGTTAAGGGCCTTGCTCAGGGGCACCTCAATCATAGCCTCAGGTCTGGGAATCAAACCCACAACACTCCGTCTCACAAGACCAGTTCCCTAACCACCAGGCCATGACTGCCCACTAAACTAAATGAAGATAAAGAGAAATCTAAAGATACCAAACTCAACAGCCTTCCAACCAAGGGAAGGGTAATTATTCTTAAAACCAGTATTCAATTTTACCAGCCCTGATTGACCCTGGATAAAGGATCAATGCATAAGCTGAGCCATGTGCCTATGAGATTTGAACATTATGTGATCTGTGGTTGATATAAACACACCACTTATGATCTTTCATGTACTCAGTATGAATTAATTCCATCATAGTACCTTTTATTGTATAATCACACCACATTGACGCATATGTTTGTATTCCTGTGTATTCCAGTAGTTTAGATATACATGTCCCTTTATTCTTGAATTGTATGCATGCAATTAAATGCATGCATGCATGCATATATATTCCTGTGTGTTCATGCAATGCAAACATGTCTTAAAAGCATTTGACACCATTTTACTCTTATTCAGTGTGGGCATATCTTTTTTACACTTTCTGTAGTCATGCTTAATTTGCAAAGCTTTTTTTTATCATTTATAAGTTTTAAAATCTGTCATTTTATTTGTTTGAGTGCTTTTAAAAACATGTTGAACCACAGCATAGAGGCTACAAATTCAAACTATTAAGCAGCCTTTCAACACATCTTTAACCTAAATATCTAAAATACTGTGATAGCCTAAAACGGACACTAGCTGCTCATCCAACACTTCTCAGTCTTGACCATTTGCTATTTTATCAGAATAAGGGAGCGTGGCTGCCAGCTTTTAGGAAGTATGCAAATACCAATTAATATTTATACTAATCAATTGCCATTGTTCATCATTCTCATGTAATAAAGTCCCTGTATTATCCTAACGTTACTACCTGCTTACGTACTATGCTTTCCCGCTCAGTGTGTCCCTCGGTTTCTCTTTTGTAGCATCTACATTGACATCTTCAGCATCTTCAATTTCTTCGCACGTACCCCCATTCTGCCACTTCTGTTGCTCTATACTGTCTCTCCTTTAACAACACGCTCAACACTGAATGTAGCAGGAGTTACAGCAGACCACAAAGAGAAAGGGTGGGGCTGTTTTTGTCCTATATCCTGATTGGTTCAGTCCACTGTCTATATTGAAGATGGGCCAATGGGCCGCCCCCTCTAAATTGTGGGCCGTTCTCTTAGAAAAAAAGGGAAGAAAAAAAAATCCATTGGCCCCTGAAGACTGTCGGCCCACCGGGCAAATGCTCGGTATGCCAGATTACCAGTCCAGCCCTGCTATCCAGACAGAGGTAAGGAATATTCAGTAATCAGAGTCCAGTGGTCAACAGGGTAGTGACCAATGGGCGTATTACGATCATTCCACATGTTATTCCTTATTATGCATCGATTGTGATATTAACCATTCAATAAATTTGGACATTTATTCATTAATCTGGTCAGGGTGGTAAATACCTTTTTTGATTGATGGTATTAGGTCACTGCACAGATTCAGAACCTAGCCCCTTTGGAAATGAGACTGATTAAATAATATTCCACCTATTTCTGTTATCAAAATATTGGTTCCTGAGCAACCAGGATGGTGCCCCATTTCATAATTCATAAATAACCAGTGTATTCACTACATAAATGAACTTTGGTAGGACTAACAGCAAACAGCTGAATTACAGTGCAATCTACGGTGCAATCTTAAAGAGTCCGAATTACAGTGCAATCTACCTGTCAGGAATAACACCTGATAGCCATTAGGACTCAGCTGTTCCTCATCACCACGCCCACATTCCAGGCATTCTTATACACCGCAGTCACAACACCTCGTCGCGAAGTATTACCAACTATGTTAGGTACCAAGTGTTATTCTACTCTGCTGTGTCTCCTGTGTATCGACCTCTGCCTGTTCCCTCAACCTCGTCTCCTGCCTAGCCCTCAGGTACCGTACGGACTCTGGTTGTATCTATCTGCCAAATAAAGAGCACTGCGCTTTTGCACGAGGATCCCTCTCTGTCTCCTCCATTCGTTACACTACCAACCAACTCATCAACGTTACAGCTGCAACAGATTCACCGATTTAATTACTTCCATTAAACTTTCTGTCACGGTACGGAGGGCCCCCTGCTGGTCGCCCCCATCCACCGCGGCAGTTGTCCTGTTTTGTTGCGTTGTGTTCGTCCCTCAGGTGGGCGGGGCCTATGATCCGCCTCACCTGACGGTCCTTTGTCTGTCTATATATGTCTATATACATCCGGATTTTTAAATGCATACACCATTTTCTGGATTTGTACGTACGCCAATTTTTAGTAAGAAATCCACACAAGTCTTTGTACATGAGGTTCCTGGACCTTGTGGGGTCTCCCTCGCTGGCAGGAGCCTCCCTTATATTGTGGGGGACCATGGGACTCCGGTCTGAGGAGCTCCTTCTGAAGATGGAGATCCTCCCCCCCCTCATTCTTGGAGTGACCAGTAAGGCTCTGAGGCGGTTCTCCCAGCGTTCATGGGAATGCCCAGGGCCTCGGTCTCTGGCATTCCTGGCTTGGATGAAGGAGTCCACCATGCGATGAGCTGCCCCGGGAGGGGCTGACTCCCCAGGAGGCTGGGGTGGCCCCTAGCGGAAGGCAGGGGTCAGCTCCGAGAGGTGAGGTAGGTCTGGGAGGTGGTTAGTGGGTGGTGTAGCCATGCCCCAGGGAGGTAGCCCGCACACTCTTGCACTTGTGATGAATGGTGAGCTTGCTGCTCCCCATCCGCACTTTGTGGGGCTAAGATATCTGATGCCTGCTGCGGTGTGGGGGCCCTGTGAAAGACTGGGGCGTGGTTGTCATCTTGTTGATGACGCAGTCG
Source organism: Brachyhypopomus gauderio (assembly GCF_052324685.1). Classification (NCBI taxonomy): domain Eukaryota; kingdom Metazoa; phylum Chordata; class Actinopteri; order Gymnotiformes; family Hypopomidae; genus Brachyhypopomus; species Brachyhypopomus gauderio. The sequence continues at coordinate 568,460 of NW_027506888.1, forward strand.
GTCCGGGGTCCCCGCCCAGGGCGAGGTATGAGCTAACCTGTTGTATGTTTCTGTGTTACAGCTCCAGGACTGCAGGGAGTGGGTCCCTGCCTTGTCCCTGCCCAGTGAGGGGAAGCTAATCTGTGTGTTTGTGTTGTAGCTCCAGGACTGCAGGGAGCGGGTCCCTGTCTTGTCCCCACCCTCCCGCCCCTTTGCTCTGTGTTTTGTGTGCTGCCGCTGTGTGCCGCAAACCCAGGGGGAGTGCGGCTTGGTGGGGGGGGGGGGGGGGGGGTGGTCTGTCACAGTACGGAGGGCCCCCTGCCGGTCACCCCCGTCCATAGCGGCAGTTGTCCTGTTTTTGTTGCGTTGTGTTCGTCCCTCAGGTAGGCGGGGCCTATGATCCGCCTCACCTGACGGTCGTTTGTTTGTCTGTCTATATATGTCTTGTCTTTGTACCATTGACTGCTGGTTATGGACCCTTTTCACATTTCCGGGTTTGGAATGCGGAAGTAAAAAATAGCAGGGTAAACTTCGCGGAGAGACAATATGGAGCAGCATAGCAAGTGCTACTGCAGCGTGCCTTTCTGCTCAAACAACAAACGGAAACAACCAAACCTGAGTTTCCACGACTTTCCAAAGGACAAACATTTACGTAGTAAATGGATATCAGCTATTAGGAGAGAGGAAAGTGCCACATTTAAAACAGTTCTGTCCTCTGTCCAACTCAAAGCCTACAATAAGCACATCAGATCCTCGGCAGTAGCTACAGTAATTGTTAAATCAGAAAATAAATAATTAGCTAAACAGCTAGCTTATGTTATGTGGCGTTACTCGGCGTACAGTCACTGCTAGCTATATAGCTAACACTAGCTAACTAGACTGGAAACATCACTTGCTTGTATAAAAATAAGTACTTACCCTCGAAATTGAAGATGTATTCCTCAAAAAATAGCTTGTAAGCCATTTCAGCCTTTGACACTTTCGCTACTGACACCTCATCTATGATCCGGGAGATGTCGGAGAAAGAAATCCGTGGAAGATTGTGCAAAGACTTAGTGAACTCCATTCTAGCGCCGCCGTGTTTACCCTGCTAAACTAAAGCGGAAACACGTCATCAAGCTCTGTGAAAAGGGTCCATTATATCCTTCATTCGGATCAAGACTTGGTCTTGTCATTTGGTATTGACATATCCAGTTTAGCAATTCTTCCTCAGAGTGAGGCTGTTTCTGACCACAGCCTCATAACATACGAGTTGTGTTTAACTGACTGTGTTCATCGGCCACCCCGCTATCAAATTAAACGAGCTATAACACCCAGTACCATAGCCGCGCTCACTGATATTTTACCGGGTCTGACAAACACTGATCCACTTGTAGCTCCGGAAGGACTAGAGCGTTTCACCGAGCACGTCGAGACTTCCCTTCGTACAGCTTTAAACAAAGTTGCACCACTACGATATAAGAGAGCCACGGAGAGAAGAATAGCGCCATGGTACAATGAGCACACGCGTAGCCTCAAACGAGCCGCGCGGATCCTGGAACGTAAATGGCGAAATATGAAGTTAGAAGTGTATAGACTATCATGGAAAAGCAGCCTTATTGAATATAAGCATGCCCTCCATATGGCAAAGTCCTTATACTTATCGGCCTTAATAGAAAAACATAAAAACTATTCAGGACTCCTTTTTAAAACTGTTTCCAGCCTTACGAGGAGTCATGAACAAAACAATTCTCTTATTCCACTAGAGTGTAGCAGTAACAATTTTATGAAATTCTTTAATGATAAGATTGATAAAATTAGGGAAAACATTAGTAGTGCTATCTCAGAGCCTGTCAACATGCCAATGCACCTTGACAGCTGTCTGGTCAGCTCTGATGCCCTGTTAGAGTCCTTCTCCCCAATTGGTCGTGAGGAGCTTATTTCACTGGTGAAATCTGCTAAACCCTCCACATGCATAATAGATGCTGTACCAACCCAACTACTTAAAGAATTACTGCACAGCAATGTGAGGTGTATTTTCTTCTTTAGCAATGCTGTGATGATGAATGAAGAAGTCTCCGCCGACACTGTCTTAGTTGTCAATAATAAGTTTATTACAAAAAAGAACAGCATCAAATCAAGCACCATGGTCTTGCTTGAGAGAGGTCTCGGGCCAATTGTGAATCTCCTCTCTCGAACACTGCCAGTCTACCCATATTTATATGCGAGTTAAACAAAGAAGTCGTAGAGTCCCTCACATCTGTAAACCATTATACATATTGATAAAGAAAGGCGAGTAGGGCGAGAAGGGCCTCAATACTTAGTCTAAACAGAGACAGGAAAAGGGCCCACCAGACCTTTGACCCTTGGACTAGGGCCCCTTTTCACCTAAACCAAACCCATATGTAAACCACATTTCTTCAACCTCTTTGTCCTGCTCAACTCACCATAAGCAAGAAGAGAAATAAATTTTAGACCAGTTACAATTTGAACTTAAACACTACATAATGTATTACATAGGCACAGATACTACATATTTCCCCCCTTCGAGACTACGCAGAGTCTCGAAAACAAAAGAAAATGTCATATTTGTTACATGTCATACATTTTTGTATCAATCCCATTATAACAACTCTCCTATAGTGCTTCCTACAGCACACTTAACAATACAACATCTTGTGGAGTGTAAGAGCAAAAAACCTGTCAGGCAGAAATCTTTCTTGAAATGTCCATCAAACAATCTAGACAGGAAAATTCTCTTACGGCCCCTCTGCCTAGGCGACCACATAAAGTACTCCAACCAATTTGAAAAAGGAAGATATTTCAAGCAAATGAAGTAGTTATATAGTTTAACAAATACATATAGAAACCTCAGAAAATAAAGTCAAAATGTTCAAATCCAGGCTGGTCGACCCATCGGACCTGAAATTCGAACCTTTCCTTACCTAGTTACCCCTTTCCCTAGCATCGAGGAAAAAACAAAACATCTGAGGTCCCACATGTACTCATCCAACTAACAGAAACATCATCCTATATCACCATCAACCATCATATTTGCTCATAGAATACATTCAAAACACATGATTATACTTTATCCAGATTAATATTATCACACAATCTACTAGTATGCAAATGTATATACGAAGGAAACCAAATTGATGTGTCATTCTGCAGCTCCTCAGCAGCTTGACTCTCAGTGTAGTGTCGACAGCCTGTGGACTCTGGACACCATCTCTCAGCATCCTTGTTCAGAGTCCTTCTGTATTGTCCATTTTTTAGCTCCTGAACCCCTCATAGCAGCCTTCCCCCTCTATTTGTTCTGGAGGGGAAGAAAAACACAAACCAGTATCTTTGCAAAAACAACAGATGTATGTGAATTAAACATCAAACACAGACTTAATCCTATATGGAAATGCAAATTCACCATATCATACTTTCACACTCCAAATTATAAGTCACTTGTTCCATTTCCCCCCTACACACACTCACACACTCTAATGTACTAAAAACTACTAGAATACCAAAAACAAAAGCAACTGTCAAAACAATAAATGTGAATAAATATCAAAATGGATACTTTTCCACTAATTCACCTTCTATCACCACCTCCTCGTCATCACCTATATCAGACCTCTGCAACAACGGCATCTGAACTGAATCTCCAGGCATCACAACTCCAACCCATCTCAATATCATAGCCTTCGCAAAGGTCAACACCAGCGTACAACTGCAAAACATCACAAACAATGATAGGAGAACCGCTATCAAAATCTGAACCATCGCTGCTCCCATAGATCCTAATCTCTCTCGCAACCAGGCATTCGCAGACCATCCAGCTCCTTCAGATGGACCAAATGCATCCCTAATGTTCTTCAATGCATCAATAACACTAGTCATATTATCAGAATTATCAGGAATCAAAGTATAACAGGCATCTCCAGTTAAGTTCAAAGCTACACACAAACCTCCCTGTTTGGCCAAAAGATAATCAAGAGCCATGTCATGCTTCAGTAACGTCAGACGGTGACTCCTCTGAGTATTTGTCAAATGATCAAAACCCTTTATAGTTTCATCTGCAAAACCCTGTAGGGTATATGTAATATTATCAATATGATCTGCCAGAAATGTTACACCATACCATGGAAACAAACCTATACCCCACTTCTCTCCTAGACTTATCCTCCAATGGAAGGACTCCACCTCGTGAAATTGTGCTAGTTCTCTTCTTGGCCTATCTCCAGAAACAGCATCAGAGTGATCCTCATCAGATCTATTCCCTCTCTGAACAGAGAAAACCTCATACGGAAGCTTTAACGTTGCCATGTAACAGCATCCTGTCCATCCATGCGGCAAAAATATATATGCTCTAAAATTGAAGGCCAGGTGCTTGGCGTTGGCACTTTCACCACACATGAACATTTCAATCTCCTTACTGATTTTACAGAATGAGTTAATTGCTGAAACCATAAGTTCCTACCTGCCTATTGGTCTGCAATTTTTAACACTGAAGAATCAAATCCAAAAGCCTTCCACTTAGCCTCTCTCCTTCTTCTTGTTATCCAGCAGCTGTATTTGATTAAGTTTTCTTAGAATCTCTTGATCTTGTTCTTTCTGGTCATGGTCTTTCTTCCGGTATAGCTCCACTTGATGGGCTATATGATCTGTATAAACACCCTTGTTCATACTTCCAAGACCAACTACTTCTGCCAGTTTGCTTCTTACTGGTAAGGGCATCCCCTTCTGTATTTTTGCTCTCAAGATTGACTGCTCCATTTGATTCATATCTGGATCATGTCCTGTGACATTCCTCCACACTTGATGTGCTCTTGACACATAGGCTCTTGGGCTCTGTTCCTGTCCCAGTGGCTCAATGAGAATATTATCAGGATGTACGTTTGTCGGAAATGTATCTCTCAGTGCTCCCCACACTCGTCCTCTATTTGCAGAAAACAACTCAGGATCATTCACAGCAGTTCCCACATATCTATTCAGTCCAGCTTTCAATATGATCTCTTCCATAGCTGGAACCCCTAGGAGATTAGCCAAAAGTCTCTTAATGTCTCCTATGGCAGGCTGCGTCCCCACCATGATCTCTTCCAACTTTGAAATCCACGGATGTGCTCCATCTTGAAGAGTAGGCAACTTCTCAAGTATGTCTGACATATCAGTATTCTGCCAGGGCTTGTACTCCATACTCTGCCCTCGAATGATGACTGGACACATCTTCTCAGGTCGCTTCCCTTTTCTTGAGCGCAATACATATTTCGCTTCTGATCTTAGGGAGCCTTGTCGCTCAACCTCCCTTGAGGCTCTCCTCTTGTCTTCTTTTGTCCCAGTACTAGATGCTGCCAGACAAGACCCTCTTGAATATGAAGAACTCCTACACTCAATATCTCCATCACTGTCTCCATTCTCACTTTCATTTGAACTTTCATCTTCTGAATCTTCTTTCCTCCACATTCTGTTTCCCTTCCTTTCCGCTCTTTCCAGCCTTCTTCTGACCTCAGGGTCATATCCACCCCTGATTTCCTCCAGGTCACTTTCATCATCTTCAAATTCCATGTTCTTAACCTTCATTTTACCCTTAGTTTCCAGACTTACCATTTCCTTCTTGCTTTTAGAACTCGGATACATCTTGATAATTGTCTCTGCTTGTCCAGTTTCTATTATTTTATCATCTTCATCTCTAACATTATAGACGCCTTCTTGACTGATCACTGGGAGCTGAGGATAGATTTCCTTAAACTTCACTTCCTTCTCATAGGGAGGGGGCTTCTTTACCAGATCCGTGTGAGAGAAAGGTGTCTCAATTTCTGACGTCAGCCGTTCAGTTTCTCTTTCACTTTTTGCTATATCTTCTGCACTTCTTTCTCTCTTTTCCTTTGCAACTTTTATCATCTTCTGTCCTTTTCAAACAACTGAAGAAACTCAAGCTCTGCATGTCTCTTCTCTTTGCGGTGTTTACCTTTCCTACCCTTCTTTTGTCCTGCCTTGTATGTGGACACAAGCACTTGCATTGTTTTGATCACATCCGGGTTAAGAGTCCCCTCCATTGGCCATGGTTGATCTATATCAGGCCAACGCTTATTCCATTTCTCTGACATCTTTGCAATACCTTTAACTAAAGGATTATTCTTCTGTACTACATCAACAGGTGTAAGTACTTTTACCGCTTTACTGTCCTTATCCGACATTGCAACAGCTCCCTTGATTCCCTTATTATAAGTTAAACTAACTACAACTACTGAGACTCCTTTAAGACTATTTAAAAATTTACTGACTTCCTCCTTCTCTCTTTTGTCAAATTAATTTAATTTAATTATTTAAATTTATTTACGTACTTATTTATTAATCTTCCTTTTTTCAATAAGTATTTATAACTAATCAATTAACCAATCAATTTATTAAATTTATTTACCACTATTTTGCTGCAATCAAAGAGAAAAAGAACACAATTTGCCAACTCCAGAGGAATCAAACCACATTAATGTACATTCACAATACTGGTCACTCCCAATCACTCTATCAAACTGTAAATACAAGCACTTCAAATATCCTAGAAAGAAAAACAACCCCAAGGGAAAAGCATAGACTCCAGCTACAGACCAACTATCACCACAGGTATTCTCATCCACTGCAAGACAATCACCTACTCATTACCAATGCACAATTCCCATACACCAAAATCATCATCAAATCACCAAATAGACTCAAATGGATCTCCAATACAACTCAAATAGAAGTAACCAATGCACAGAGATAAACTCTCACCTACAACTCCTTACAGAGTCTAAATCAAAGTAGCCTCAAGTAACTAAAGCATCAACTAGTCAATCTGTTGCCAAGGTTTGTTTTATAAAAAGACTACACAGCATGTAGTATTTTACATACACAGAACAAGAGATGCATCTATTAAACCCCAAACTGAAAATTTTCCTTTAACAGCTTAAATGTGAAACCAGACTAGATATATCAACATTAGTGACTTTAAATGATTATACACATATATATTCAGGAAGCAGGTATTGATCAAAAAGTTTGTCAATAGACACACTGGCCTTTGTCAGGCTGGAGTTAGCAGACCTCAAGCAGTGGCCCCTCCTCCTTCTCGACACACACACCATGAACAAACAAAGGAACAGACCAGAGTTTTAATGTCTCAACACTCTGAGCAGCACAGTTCACGCCGAGTTATCTTCCAACACATATATCATATGTCTACAAAATGTCCACCTCAATTAAAGTTCTATACCATACATGAAAAACTTCATTTTATTTTATTTTACTCCAAAAACAAAATGTTTCTCTATGCTTGTGCACACAAATGATCCTCCCTGATCTTTCTTTCAAAGAATAAATGTCCTTCTTTGGGGGCTCATATAATTTACTCAAATATCCTACGTCCACTCAAAAGAGGCTCATAGATTTTAACAAAGTCCCTGGAAAGAGGCTCATAAGTTCTCATCTTTATTCATAAAGTCCTCTTTCCAAAGGCTCATGCATTTTATTTACTTATTAATTATTTATTTTTAACAACTCCACGTCCCCCAAAAAGGCTCATACATTTTCTATATCATATATAACTCAACTACTAACATTTATATAGGCCTTTATTTAATATAAAATCATATAATCCATGGAAACCAACTCACTCATCTTCTCACACACATCTGGCATTCCACCAAGATACGCACACACCCAGAGACCAACTCAGCTCGCACACACACACAAGCAGACACCCAGGCAAAGGGACAACTCTCCCTCTAAGCACAAAACAACTCTCAACCCTAAACCAGGTATAAACTTACAAACCACTAAATCTCAAACACTCAGAGTCGACTCATTCATACACTTCCCTATAGCATGCTTTATAGCCGCTCCTTTTCCCATTTATCTTTTCTCTTACATTAAAAATTTTTGCTACCATATGAGGCGTAGACAATTCAAATGTCAGGCTGCTTCGAACACAGCTCGTCAGCTAATGTTGAGTGGGAACCTACAATGAATCCCAATGCTACACCACCAGTTCCATTGAACTGACCTGAAACTCACCTAGTGACTTTCCAGGATTTTGGCCCATCTAACATCGCCTCCCAGAGGGCTTTAAACCAAATCTGCGGCTTTTCCTTTAACTTTTAACCTTTAACTCTTAAACTCATTTCTCATTATCTCTTTACCTTTTCCTCTTTAATCCTCTATTTATGCTTATTAGTAGCCAATTGCCCTGGGCCCAGGGTTACCACTAGTCTCTTTACTTTTAACCAAATCAGACTATATCACAAAGCCAACTTTCATGCAGTGACTAATGTACACATGTCTTACTGTTAAGAAGTCAAGGGCCCAAACAACTTACTCTCGCATGGTGTTATTTAGCACACTGTTATCATTACTAGTTACGCTATTCTACACTTAAACCATTTCCTATTCTTTACTTCAACTTTAAACCTTTATTTTCACTATTTCCCATTCATCTCTATTCCCATATTTCAACATATGCACCACCATAATCCCCAAATTTAGAACCCAAATTTAAAACGGAGTTTCTCTAACAGCAACACAGCATGGCACATAAATGATTCTTCTCGGTGCAACTAGACAGCAACCACACAACAGCCCTTACGAATAAACCAACACCCAAAACACGTGAGAAACCAGCTCACCCGTTTGTTGGCCTGGTGCAGGAATAAATGCGCAGAGGTCGTCAGCAGCGCTGTCAGTCACAACACGGTCCCATCTGGGGTGCCAACTCTTGAGGTGTATTTTCTTCTTTAGCAATGCTGTGATGATGAATGAAGAAGTCTCCGCCGACACTGTCTTAGTTGTCAATAATAAGTTTATTACAAAAAAGAACAGCATCAAATCAAGCACCATGGTCTTGCTTGAGAGAGGTCTCGGGCCAATTGTGAATCTCCTCTCTCGAACACTGCCAGTCTACCCATATTTATATGCGAGTTAAACAAAGAAGTCGTAGAGTCCCTCACATCTGTAAACCATTATACATATTGATAAAGAAAGGCGAGTAGGGCGAGAAGGGCCTCAATACTTAGTCTAAACAGAGACAGGAAAAGGGCCCACCAGACCTTTGACCCTTGGACTAGGGCCCCTTTTCACCTAAACCAAACCCATATGTAAACCACATTTCTTCAACCTCTTTGTCCTGCTCAACTCACCATAAGCAAGAAGAGAAATAAATTTTAGACCAGTTACAATTTGAACTTAAACACTACATAATGTATTACATAGGCACAGATACTACAAATGTAGAACCGTTGCTTACTATAATAAATTATTCTCTGAGCCTGGGCTACGTTCCCAGTTCATTTAAACTTGCAGTCATCAAGCCGCTAATTAAAAAACCTGGACTTAACCCCCAAGAACTGTCCAACTATAGGCCAATTTCTAATCTGTCATTCATATTCAAAATTTTAGAGAAAGTAGTTTCTTCACAACTCTCTTCCTTCTTACAGACAGAACATGTCTTAGAGTTATTTCAGTCTGGATTTAGAGCTCATCACAGCACTGAAACAGCACTAACTAAAGTACTGAATGATCTCTTAATATCCTCTGATAAAGGACACATTTAGTTTCTCATACTGTTAGACCTCAGTGCTGCTTTTGACACCATTGATCATAATATTCTACTTAATAGACTGGAGACACTCATTGGCATAAGAGGTCAAGCACTCTCCTGGTTCAGGTCCTACCTGACAGATCGTTACCAATTTGTGCTAGTAAATAACGAATGCTCTGAGCATTCTAAAGTAAAGTATGGTGTCCCACAAGGATACCACTGGGCACTATCATTCGTAGGCATGGTATTAGCTTCCATTGCTACGCAGATGATACTCAGTTGTATATATCTTCTAATCCAGATGATACCACCACAACTCTCAAGATTGAGAACTGCGTCCAGGATATTAAAAACTGGATGGCGTCTAATTTTCTTAAACTAAATTCTGACAAGACTGAGGTACTGATTCTTGGGCCTAAAGCTGTTAGAAGCAATTGGGCTGATATTCCCCTTACCCTAGATGGTTTTTCAGTAACACCAAAATCTACTGCAAAAAGTTTAGGTATCACTATTGATTCTGATCTTTCATTTGACACACATGTATGCAATGTCACTAAGGCTGCCTTTTTCCATTTACGTAATATTGCCAAGCTGAAACACTTACTTTCATTAGCTGATGCAGAGAAGCTAGTTCATGCTTTTGTCTCGTCGAGATTGGACTACTGTAATAGTCTTCTAATTGGATGCTCTAAACAGTCCATAAAGAAGCTACAACTTGTACAAAATGCCGCAGCTAGAGTCCTAACCAAGGCTAGGAAATTCGATCATATTAGTCCCACTCTCGCCGCACTACACTGGCTGCCGATTAAATATCGCATTAAATTTAAAGTTCTCCTGTTAACCTATAAGGCGTTAAATGGTCTTGCCCCACAATATCTGAGTGAACTCATTGATTACTACAACCCATCTCGCCCTTTGCGCTCCCAAAATGCTGGATTTCTCGTAGTTCCAAAAATTAGTAAAACTACAGCCGGAGGCAGAGCTTTCTCTTTTAAAGCCCCTCAATTATGGAATAGCCTTCCAGCTCCAATCCGAGACTCTGACACAGTTCCAATCTTTAAATCTAGACTCAAGACTCACCTGTTTAGTCAAGCCTTCAGCTAAAATTCCCCTTGTAAGGTGTAGGGGCTTGGGGGCCCCCAGACGTTGAGATTTCTGGTGATCTGAGATGTTGATGCTGTCATCCAGCTGTGTCTTGGCATCACTCTATTTGTGACTATGACTTGACTGGAAAGCAATGTCTCAGTGAGCCCTCATGCCTGTGGTCACCTCTGAACCCCTCCCTTTAGTTATGCTGCTATAGATTAGTCTGCCGGAGCCACATGCTGATCACTGGCACGTGAGCTACGTACATTTAAATCAACGGTGGTTTAAATTCATGTCCACTCAGTCTGTATTATCTATCTTCTTGCATGGCTCTACCCAAGACGATTGGATACAGGCACCTGCAGGCACCTGGGGAATGGTCTGGCTGCTGGTGGATGTGCTGATACCGGGGTTCACCTGGGGAGTAACACTGCAGTCGGAGCCTACAATACCAGCATCACTGCTCCGACACGGAATGAAAGCCTGGCATTCATCAACAGACATTTACAGTGACAATATCAAAACCCAGAACTTTCAATTCTACCTTTTACCTAGTCTGATTGTGTGAATTATGTGTGACTTGTGTATTTGTGTGTTAACGGGCCGCCCAATGGAGGATGGGTTCCCTTTTGAGTCTTGGTTCTCCCGAGGTTTCTTCCTATTCCCCACCATCATAGGGAGTTTTTCCTCGCCACTGTCGCCTTTGGCTTGCTCATTAGGGTTCTGGACCCATAGTATTGTTAACCTTGTAAACCCTGTAAAGCTGCTTTGCGACAACTTGAGTTGTTAAAAGCGCTATACAAATAAACTTTGATTGATTGATTGATTGATCGTGTCACAGGTTTTGGTTTGCGCACTTGCAGACGCTCTTGAGTGTGTGTAACGGAGATCTCTGGATCAATCCATCTATCTATCTTTTGTCTTTAATAAACTTTGTATTTTACTTTGATAGCATACCCAACTGCTGTTGATTGTTCTTGTTCACCACTAGAAATTTGCACGACAGGAGTTAGTGAGAAGTGCCTGCAAGAAAAAGTGCCTGCAAGAAAAAATCACAATACATGACAGATTAAAATGTAATAGTACTGACCCACTTCAAGCATTGACAGGAAACAAATGATCAGATTATTAATAGATTAACAACTAACAGTAGTTGCAATGCGCGAGGGTAATGCAGGACGCTGAGGCAAGAAAGAATTTCAAACAATGGATTCATTCACCAAAAAATACCACGTCTTACGCTAGCAAACATAAATGTTTAGATTCAACACCAGTTTTTCCTCAAATGTAAAGACATTTCCTGAAACCATGCATCCATTTCTCCAAATAAAACACAAAACCCAATTCAAACTAAATTTACAGTCATTGACTCTTCCTGTAAAACCAAACTATAACTTCAAAACAGTTCAAGAAGTGCTCAAAACCAAATAATGTTGTCAAATCAGGCCTTGAGTCAATGAAATTGAAAAACAGCACTGAACATTACACACAACATCAAAAATGACAATGATCAGATCATGAAGATGTAGAAATAATCTTTATTATCCACAAAGGAAAATGGTGTTTCAAAACAAAACTCTTGTTTTGCAAAATGTGTAATTATGTACTGTGTAAATATATATATTTATATACAAAGAAATACATTGCAACAGAAGTTCATACAGTATCTACTCTACAGCAGCATCATGTCGACGTGCTGGGTCAGGCCACAGGACTTTGTAGTGGAGAAGATTCACTGATTATGACATATAGATGACTTTCCCTCACAACGTGTGAGAAATTGACCGTATCTAATCCCTTAGGCAAGAGGCAAGAGATTCTTCTTTGCATGTTAGTGAGCTGAATATTTTGTCTTGAAAACATAAAGCTTTGCGGTGTCTGTGTGAGTGTAAAAACCCGATGATTAATGATGCAGGGGGCGCCAACCAAAATCTCTCCTAGGGCAACACATTGGGCAGGGCCGGCTCTGGGGCTCGACACCACACGTCATTGTCAACGTCTTGTTCCCCAGCAGAGAGACCACAGCGAGCTAAAGTAGCTAGCCTTGGAGATTTTAGCCCTTGCCCTTTTAAAATTTGCTTTATGTCTCCATTGTGCAGCTGTATGATGAATTGCCAATACCAATGAAATGTTGAAATGAAGATTGTATATATATATATTCTTTGCAATATACATAAAATTTCATATAGTAAATTATTAATCCATGACATAGGCCTGTTTTGGTCCACTTTGGAATGTAAAATAAATATTAAATATTTCTTTATGAAACAAATAGGTGAAAACAGATGGTCAAAATTATTAGCCCCCATGTGATTTTGTGTTTTCAAAGCCAATTAACTGGGTTTCCAACCACACCTGACCAATCAATTAGGTTTGAAAACATACCTGTGCAATCAATTAGCACTTAACCTTATTTAAGTGACTCCAAGAAGCAGAATTAGTATTACTTGACTGCTTGAATGAAAGGGATACTCTAGGGTTGCTCTATAATTGTTGTAGGAAGCAATATCATCATGCCAAAAAGAAGAGAAATCAGTGTGGACCTCAGACAGAAGATAGTGGACCTTCATTTTCAGGGGGAAGGATATACTGCCATTTCCAAGCGTTTCTTGGTTTCTAGAACAGCTGTGCGTTGCATCATCGCAAAGCACAAAGAAACAAAGTCTGTTAAAAATAAACATGGCCGTGGTCGAAAACGCAAGATTTCTAATACTTTGCAGTGAAAAATAATCAGAGATGTCAACAAGAATCCCCGGACCTCTGCAAAGATGATTGTTGCTGAACTTGCTTCTTCTGGACTTGATGTTTCACGCAAGACTGTTGAGAGGGCTCTTCATCGTGGTGGACTTCGTGGTCATCGTCCAAGAAAAACCCCATTGCTCTTACAGTGGCACATCAAAGCCAGACTGAACTTTGCCAGAGACAATCTGGAACATAAGGGTGAGTTTTGGAAGTCTGTCCTTTGGTCTGATGAAACCAAACTTGAGCTGTTTGGGCATATGGATGCTGCTTTTGTTTGGCGTAGGAAGGGCGAGGCCTTCAACCCTAAAAATACTGTCCCCACAGTGAAACATGCTGGTGGAAGCATAATGCTGTGGGGCTGTTTTGGTGCTTCAGGGACAGGAAACCTTGTTTGGCTGCATGGGACCATGAAAAAAGAGGATTATGTGGAAATTTTGAAGAACAACATCAGGTCATCTGCTGTCAGTTTAGGGTTAGGTCGTCGCTGGGTCTTCCAACAAGACAATGACCCAAAGCACACATCGAAGTTGGTCAAAACCTTTTTGAAAGACAACAAAATCAACGTTCTGGAGTGGCCCTCTCAGAGCCCTGATCTCAATCCTATTGAGAATCTGTGGAGGGAGCTCAAGGTTCGGGTCTATGCTCGGAGACCAAGCAATTTGCATGATCTTGAACAAATTGCCAAGGAAGAATGGGCTAAAATCCCTCAGGAGACATGTGCCAACTTGGTTAGAAATTACCAGAAAAGATTGTTGTCAGTTTTGAATCACAAAGGCTACACTATTGACTATTAGTTGTCAGAGGGCTAATAATTTTGACCACTGCATTTTTTGCTTTTTTCTTGTTTCAGTGAAGCAAACCAATAAAAATGTTTATTTGACTTTATGCAGATGTTGTCTTTGTTCTTGTGGACACACAGAAACTATAAAGACTCAAGGTTATGGCCCATGTCATTGGAAGGATAAGGGTTTTATATGATTTCATAAGGGGGCTAATAATTTTGACCTTAACTGTATATATATATATAATGACACACACACACATACATACATGTACAGCCAAAAACTCACATCTCAGACACAGTAACTGAATCTATCAGCAAATTGTGATGGTTAAGTGAATCTTTATTCTCCGTTCTCCCTAACTGTTCAAGTCGAGCGTGAATGAAAACAGAAGCTGACAATGCAGCCGTATTAACTCAACCTGTTAAAGTGAGTGCAGCACCGATAAGTGCCTCAGACCAGGTACTGGCAACAGCTGCTTGGCACATTACAACTGGTAATGTGCAGCAGGGATGGTGGGTACATGTGGGCTTAATTAATACAGATTTAACGCCGAAGGTGTGGAGCAATTACGAGGTCGTCACATTCAGGACAGCGAGATTTGAAGTTCAAATCCACAAACAGTATCAATAGAACTGTCCATAGTCATTGAATGAGGGCAATGGGAGGCAGACATATGATAGAAAAATCCTGTCATTAAATAATATGCTCAGGCCAACAGGTTGTTCTCTCACCAAAGTTCTTTATTTCTGCAGCAAGGGAGCAGTTGTACAGAGATACAACCCCAGTGCAAATGCTTAAAGATAACGAGAGACATACAAGCATTTAAAACTATGAAACATTATCACAAGACAAAGACATCGTAGGTGAGTGGTTAGTCTCGGAAAAAAGATATTTGCAGAAACAAGAGTGTGTGACCTTTTCTGCACATAAACATCCTCTTTTCTTACATACAGTTCCTCTCTCATAACTACAGAAATTAGTTAGTTTAATATAATAAATTCAAAACAATTATGGCTAAAGTAATTAAGAAGCATGACATCAGAGAGATGAAGGGAAACACCCTGCATACTGGTACAACCTCTCCGTGTCCTCCCTCATTGACCTGAGGAGCGCACCTGAGCCCTCACTGTAATTTGTACAGTGCACATTTTAGGACATCCTCAGAATTCAGTATCAGTACTCTGGCATAAGCCAAAATGGCACTATTCCTCTGACTAAATTATTTTGTACCTTGCACATTTGACCCAACTTGGGTTTCCACATGTGTTAATCTTAGTCCTAACAGACATATGATAGAAAAATCCTCTAATTAAATAGCACGCTCAGGACAAGAGGTTGTTCTCTCAACAAAGTCCTTTATTCTTGCAGCAAGGGAGCAGTTTTACAGAGATAGAACCCCAGTGCAAATGCTAATATTAATGAGGGACATACAAGCCTACAAAACATATGGGGGCTCGTCCGGGATATATATTTTTGGTTCCATTGTTGGTTGATGGCAGTAGGCGGATGGTGTTTGTGATTCAGTTTGTGATGTAGTTTTTTTCATCATGGCTCATTTTGATGTACATGCATTTTTGAGTAACCCCAGTTTGGTGCAATTAGAAACTTTTCATAAGGTGGACTTGCTGAACATTTGTGAGCATCTTGAGGTTGTGGCTACTAGACAGTTAAGGAAAGATGTGATACGACAACTTGTGCTTGACAAATTGATGGAGTTGGGTACTTTAAGTCATTCTGACCAGGAAACACTTACAGCTTCTGTTGGTAGCACAGCATATGAAACGTTATCACAAGACACAGACATTGTAGGTGTGTGGTTAGTCTGAAAAAGACTGTGGTTGCACAAACAAGAGTGTGTGACCTTTTCTTCACCTGAACATCCTCATTCTTACAGATAGTTCCTCTCTCATAAGTACATGAATGAGTTAGTTTAATATAATGAAATCAAAACAATTATAGGACCACAGTATTATTTTTCAATACTTTCCTAACATTTTTCTCCTGTTTATACTAAATATGTAGGTATTTACTAATATCAGTAAAAGCAATTAAACAAATATCAGTTCAACATTGTGTCTCTACATCCTTATAAACATTCTACACTCCCTGAGGTCTTCATAGAACATTTCATTTCACAGTCACTTCAAGGTTTATTTTACATTGCCACATCATGACATCAGAGGGATGAGAGGGAACAGCCAACAGACTGGTACGTCTCCCTGTCCTCCCTCACTGACCAGGGGAACTCGTCTGAGCCCTCACTGTAATTTGTACAGTGCACATTTTAGGACATCCTCAGAATTCAGTATCAGTCCTCTGGCATAAGCCAAAATGGCACTATTCCTCTGATTAAATTATTTTGTACCTTGCACATTTGACCCAACTTGGGTTTCCACATGTGTTAATCTTAGTCCTAACAATATCTTGATGAGTCATTAGCTTGGACTTGACAAAAGTGGATTTGACTGCAGCACTTCTTAAACCATATAAAAGTTAAGAGTATGTGGACACTTCACCCTCCTTCACTACCATGTTAGGTCTCACTGCTCTGCACATTATTTGAAGGTGTCAGTAAATTTACATTCACCAAAACCAACACACCCAAATGCCGACCTCTTGTTGTGCAACTGTGTACAACTGCTGGACAGTATTCAAAATGCTCTTTCCCATTCTCACCGCTTCATTGAGCATATCTCATCATTTTGATAAAGACAGCTGTCACCATTAGTAAGTCTGTTGGAAGGTGTTTTGTTGTGTTCTCATGAACAAATAGAAACAAAATCTACAACAATGTGTGACACAGGAAACCCTGTGGTTAGGTATGTAGTAGCTTACCTAGAAACAAAGTTCTTTGCGGGAGTAAAAATATGCTCTCATGCTCTTGGACACCACTTTTGAGATTTCCTTGTGAGACTGTGGGCCTGTTATAACTGTAACTGTCATTTAATGTTTTATCTTTTTGAAATCATTGAATATGTTTCAAACACACATTATCAAAAACTGAAATTAGAATTATGAATTTATTTGCTCAGCAGTGTGGTGTTCTGAAAATATGTCACCATCTATATGCAAGCTAAAGTTATCAGTAAAATGTTCTTTTAATATCATTCAAGTGAAAAGAGTTGAAATACTGATCTGTTTTATACATGTATCATTTATACAAAATCACTTATAAAAAAAGGCTGTCAATTCACACCATAATGTTGTGAGTAATGTTATGTCTAATTTGACTAAGTGAACTGAAAATGTTCTATCTATCCTTTGTGATGAAGCAGCCATAAGAACTTCATAGCCATAATATCTTTAATAGCGTTGAGTGCAGCACTGATGAGTGCCTCATACCAGGTACTAGGAATAGCTGCTTGGAACAGGACAATTGGTAATGTACAGCAAGGATGTGCAGATTTATCAATAAATACAGATTTAACAGCGAAGGTGTGGCGCAATTACATGGTGGACGCATTTGCACAGGAGAGCGAGATTTTTCAAGGACAAGTCCATAAACAGTATCAATAGAACAGTCCAGAGTCAGTGAATGAGGTTAATCAGAGACAAACACATGATAGAAAAATCCTGTCATTAAATAATATGCTCAGGCCAACAGGTTGTTCTCTCAACAAAGTTTTTTATTCTTGCAGCAAGGGAGCAGTTGTACAGAGATAGAACCCCAGTGCAAATGCTTAAAGATAACGAGAGACATACAAGCATTTAAAATGGTAAATTAAATTAAAAATTGTGCCATATTTTGTCAATTGTGATTTTTACACCCCAATCGAAATTTGTCCTCCGCTTTTAACCCATCTGTGCAGTCAGAACACACAAACACACACACTAGTGATTACTAGGGGGCTGTGGATCACACGTGCCCAGAGCGGTGGGCAGCCCTAGCCCGGCGCCCGGAGAGCAGTTGGGGTTAGGTGCCTTGCTCAAGGGTACCTCAGTCATGGCCTGTCTGGGAATCGAACCCACAACCCTCCGGTCACAAGACCAGTTCCCTAACCGCCAGGCCATGACTGCATGAAACATTGTCACAAGACACAGACATCGTAGGTGTGTGGTTAGTTAAAAAAAACTCTTGTGGTTGCACAAACGAGTGTGTGAACTTTTCTTCACCTGAACATCCTCTTTTCTTACATACAGTTCCTCTCTCATAAGTACAAAAATGAGTTAGTTTAATATAATGAAATCAAAACAATTATGGCTAAAGAAATACAGTATTATTTTGAATAATTTCCTAACATGTCCGTCCTATTCATACTAAATATGTAGGTATTTACTAATATCAGTAAAAGCAATTAAACAAATATCAGTTCAACATTGTGTCTCTACATCCTTATAAACATTCTACACTCCCTGAGGTTTTCATAGAACATTTCATTTCACAGTCACTTCAAGGTTTATTTTACATTGCCACATCATGACATCAGAGGGATGAGAGGGAACAGCCAACAGACTGGTACGTCTCCCTGTCCTCCCTCACTGACCAGGGGAACTCGTCTGAGCCCTCACTGTAATTTGTACAGTGCACATTTTAGGACATCCTCAGAATTCAGTATCAGTCCTCTGGCATAAGCCAAAATGGCACTATTCCTCTGACTAAATTATTTTGTACCTTGCACATTTGACCCAACTTGGGTTTCCACATGTGTTAATCTTAGTCCTAACAATATCTTGATGAGTCATTAGCTTGGACTTGACAAAAGTGGATTTGACTGCAGCACTTCTTAAACCATATAAAAGTTAAGAGTATGTGGACACTTCACCCTCCTTCACTACCATGTTAGGTCTCACTGCTCTGCACATTATCTGAAGGTGTCAGTAAATTTACATTCACCAAAACCAACACACCCAAATGCCGACCTCTTGTTGTGCAACTGTGTACAACTGCTGGACAGTATTCAAAATGCTCTTTCCCATTCTCACCGCTTCATTGAGCATATCTCATCATTTTGATAAAGACAGCTGTCACCATTAGTAAGTCTGTTGGAAGGTGTTTTGTTGTGTTCTCATGAACAAATAGAAACAAAATCTACAACAATGTGTGACACAGGAAACCCTGTGGTTAGGTATGTAGTAGCTTACCTAGAAACAAAGTTCTTTGCGGGAGTAAAAATATGCTCTCATGCTCTTGGACACCACTTTTGAGATTTCCTTGTGAGACTGTGGGCCTGTTATAACTGTAACTGTCATTTAATGTTTTATCTTTTTGAAATCATTGAATATGTTTCAAACATACATTATCAAAAACTGAAATTAGAATTATGAATTTATTTGCTCAGCAGTGTGGTGTTCTGAAAATATGTCACCATCTATATGCAAGCTAAAGTTATCAGTAAAATGTTCTTTTAATATCATTCAAGTGAAAAGAGTTGAAATACTGATCTGTTTTATACATGTATCATTTATACAAAATCACTTATAAAAAAAAGGCTGGTTGTCAGTTCACACCATAATGTTGTGAGTAATGTTATGTCTAATTTGACTAAGTGAACTGAAAATGTTCTATCTATCCTTTGTGATGAAGCAGCCATAAGAACTTCATAGCCATAATATCTTTAATAGCGTTGAGTGCAGCACTGATGAGTGCCTCATACCAGGTACTAGGAATAGCTGCTTGGAACAGGACAATTGGTAATGTACAGCAAGGATGTGCAGATTTATCAATAAATACAGATTTAACAGCGAAGGTGTGGCGCAATTACATGGTGGACGCATTTGCAGAGGAGAGCGAGATTTTTCAAGGACAAGTCCATAAACAGTATCAATAGAACAGTCCAGAGTCAGTGAATGAGGTTAATCAGAGACAAACACATGATAGAAAAATCCTGTCATTAAATAATATGCTCAGGCCAACAGGTTGTTCTCTCAACAAAGTTTTTTATTCTTGCAGCAAGGGAGCAGTTGTACAGAGATAGAACCCCAGTGCAAATGCTTAAAGATAACGAGAGACATACAAGCATTTAAAATGGTATGAAACATTGTCACAAGACACAGACATCGTAGGTGTGTGGTTAGTTAAAAAAAACTCTTGTGGTTGCACAAACGAGTGTGTGAACTTTTCTTCACCTGAACATCCTCTTTTCTTACATACATTGTACTCTCTCATAAGTACAAAAATGAGTTAGTTTAATATAATGAAATCAAAACAATTATGGCTAAAGAAATACAGTATTATTTTGAATAATTTCCTAACATGTCCGTCCTATTCATACTAAATATGGAGGTATTTATTAATATAATGTAAAACCAATTAAACAAATATCAGTTCAACATTGTGTCTCTACATCCTTATAAACATTCTACACTCCCTGAGGTTTTCATAGAACATTTCATTTCACAGTCACTTCAAGGTTTATTTTACATTGCCACATCATGACATCAGAGGGATGAGAGGGAACAGCCAACAGACTGGTACGTCTCCCTGTCCTCCCTCACTGACCAGGGGAACTCGTTTGAGCCCTCACTGTAATTTGTACAGTGCACATTTTAGGACATCCTCAGAATTCAGTATCAGTACTCTGGCATAAGCCAAAATGGCACTATTCCTCTGACTAAATTATTTTGTACCTTGCACATTTGACCCAACTTGGGTTTCCACATGTGTTAATCTTAGTCCTAACAGACATATGATAGAAAAATCCTCTAATTAAATAGCACGCTCAGGACAAGAGGTTGTTCTCTCAACAAAGTCCTTTATTCTTGCAGCAAGGGAGCAGTTTTACAGAGATAGAACCCCAGTGCAAATGCTAATATTAATGAGGGACATACAAGCCTACAAAACATATGGGGGCTCGTCCGGGATATATATTTTTGGTTCCATTGTTGGTTGATGGCAGTAGGTGGATGGTGTTTGTGATTCAGTTTGTGATGTAGTTTTTTTCATCATGGCTCATTTTGATGTACAGGCATTTTTGAGTAACCCCAGTTTGGTGCAATTAGAAACCTTTCATAAGGTGGACTTGCTGAACATTTGTGAGCATCTTGAGGTGGTGGCTACTAGACAGTTAAGGAAAGATGTGATACGACAACTTGTGCTTGACAAATTGATGGAGTTGGGTACTTTAAGTCATTCTGACCAGGAAACACTTACAGCTTCTGTTGGTAGCACAGCATTTGAAACGTTATCACAAGACACAGACATTGTAGGTGTGTGGTTAGTCTGAAAAAGACTGTGGTTGCACAAACAAGAGTGTGTGACCTTTTCTTCACCTGAACATCCTCATTCTTACAGATAGTTCCTCTCTCATAAGTACATGAATGAGTTAGTTTAATATAATGAAATCAAAACAATTATAGGACCACAGTATTATTTTTCAATACTTTCCTAACATTTTCCTCCTGTTTATACTAAATATGTAGGTATTTACTAATATCAGTAAAAGCAATTAAACAAATATCAGTTCAACATTGTTTCTCTACATCCTTATAAACATTCTACACTCCCTGAGGTTTTCATAGAACATTTCATTTCACAGTCACTTCAAGGTTTATTTTACATTGCCACATCATGACATCAGAGGGATGAGAGGGAACAGCCAACAGACTGGTACGTCTCCCTGTCCTCCCTCACTGACCAGGGGAACTCGTCTGAGCCCTCACTGTAATTTGTACAGTGCACATTTTAGGACATCCTCAGAATTCAGTATCAGTCCTCTGGCATAAGCCAAAATGGCACTATTCCTCTGACTAAATTATTTTGTACCTTGCACATTTGACCCAACTTGGGTCTCCACATGTGTTAATCTTAGTCCTAACAATATCTTGACGAGTCATTAGCTTGGACTTGACAAAAGTGGATTTGACTGCAGCACTTCTTAAACCATATAAAAGTTAAGAGTATGTGGACACTTCACCCTCCTTCACTACCATGTTAGGTCTCACTGCTCTGCACATTTACATTCACCAAAACCAACACACCCAAATGCTGACCTCTTGTTGTGCAACTGCAGCACTTCTTAAACCATATAAAAGTTAAGAGTATGTGGACACTTCACCCTCCTTCACTACCATGTTAGGTCTCACTGCTCTGCACATTTACATTCACCAAAACCAACACACCCAAATGCTGACCTCTTGTTGTGCAACTGTGTACAACTGCTGGACAGTATTCAAAATGCTCTTTCCCATTCTCACCGCTTCATTGAGAATATCTCATCTTTTTGACAAAGACAGCTGTCACCATTAGAAAGACTGTAAGATGCTTTGCTGTGTTCTCATGAACAAAAAGAAACAAAACCTACACCAATGTGCAACATGGGAAACACTGTGGTTAGGTATGTAGTAGCTTACCTAGAAACAAAGTTCTTTGCAGCATAAAATGATTCTCTCATGCTCTTGGTCACCACAGTAAAATTATGTTTTAATAAGATTTAAGTCAAAATAATTGAAAGAGTTGAAATGTTATATATATGTATCATTGATACGAAATCACTTGTAAGAAAAAAAAGATCTCGTTACGGATCAGCTCCAGACCCCTCCTTTTGGGTGTGTGTTCATGTCGTCTGTGTCTGGTTATGTCCATGTTTGTGGTTCCGTGGGTGTGGGTCGTTTGTGAGTGTGTTCATCGTTCTCACCTGTCCCTTGTCTCGTGATCACTGGGGATTGTGTAGTTTGTCTATTTTATGTGCGTTCGCACATCTCGTGCTCATCTTTGTCTAAAGCTCATGCCGTGAATGTTAAATGTTAAGAGTGCTTGCGCTGGATTTCACTGTGTGTTTGTGGAATAAACGTGTTTGTCATTACGAAGTGCTCATTGTGTCTGCCTCCTCCCAACATAACAGGTCTTTGTCATCCTAGACTGCAACCTCACCACATTATGGTGTGAACTGAAAGTGTACTAAAAATCTTTATATAACTTTGGTTTTTAATTTAATTCTTTATTCATTATAGTGCAGTGGTGGAACCAAAGGCAACAGAGTCCTTGCCACCCTGACTGCCACCCCATTGAAAATGGTAATTTTAAGAGAAATATTTGTTTCCTTTCGTTCGCCATTTGTATATGGACCCCTTAGATAAAGCTTTGCTCACCCTTTGGCCACCTCTTGAAAAAAGTCTAGATCTACCACAGTTATAGTGTTCTCGTATATACTATATAATAAAAAAATAAGCATTGATTTATTCATTTTAATTTAATTTAATTTAAATGTATTTTTTTAAACAGATGCTGTCCAAAGAATTTTAAATTATATACAGTAGTAAGAAGCAAATCAATATGAATTATTTACAAATTAATTAGTTAATTAATCAACATCGTATATGTTAATATGCTTAATTTATTAACCAAAGAGTTGCAATGTATACACATTGGTTATTTTGTTCAAATATGAGTGTGTTGATGAAACAATGGAAAATAAAATGTGGAAAATAAAATATTCTTGTTTTAGTGTTTTTCATGAATTATTTTAAAATATTGTTTTAACTATTGCATAATGTCTTCAAATGCTGAGATATTATGTTTCTTATATTGCCCACCACTGGGACCAAGCTATTCTTGTAAACATTCTTGTACACAGCACATGACTAGAACACTTCAATCAACAAATAACTACATTAAAAAGATTCATCAACATTTCATGGTACAGCACCTGACTCCTCCCTCAAGCATTTCTGTGGGGGTTTACATCTGTCCGTCAAACACTTTCGTTTCTTGCTCGTCTCACTGTTGAATGTACCAACAATAAAATTGTACAATTTGTTTCAATTTTCTTTTCTACACACTACAATTGTTCATTCTTTAGTACCTTTGTACATTCATGTGTGCACCTTGTTAATCCAATTAAGCAAGAACAAAAACACATCGCATGAGTAACACTATTACATGTGCTAAGACATTTGGCTCACTGCCACTCAGTAAGCGAACACGTACATCGAACAATACATCTATCAACATCCTTATGGGTCCACACTGAAAGAAATGACTCTGAATTTACTTAATATTTCTTTCGTTAAAGGGTTCCATGAAATTAAATTATTTACATTCAGAGTAACATTTACTCTTTACTAGGGCTGCAACTATCGAATATTTTTTAAATCGAGTATTCTGTCGATTTTTTCATCGATTAATCGAGTAATCAGATAAAATCACATTTTTGTGTTTTTAACACAATAATATTGATAGTGTGTAATGCAACATGAAAGTTCTCTTAAAATGAGCAAGCAATTGGCTGTTATTCCGCTTTAATAAGTTTAGGTGCTGAAGCATTGAGGAAGTACTGTTATGGTAGGCCCAGTGCTTAATTTGTAAATCAAACGATGCCGGAACGCAAACAGCGGCATGAGAGGGGTCACTGAGGCCAACAATGTCACCGGATCGCACACAAAACGCAACGCTTAGGCACACAAATGTCAAAATAACAAGCCAATCCATTTATATAAATTACTTTTAAATGATTTACGTGTGTTTTATAAGTGTTTTAAGTGCAGAAGTGCATTTTATGCCTAAATTCCAGCACTTTTCAAACCTGAAACACAATGCAACATTAAAATTCGTCAGGTAAATGTTCCTTCCGCTGTTTTTGAGGGGTGTTTCTTTATACTACCACATATCGTTACGGATAACACTGCACAGAATTGTGACACGTCAAGTATGAACGCTTCCGCCGTTCACGGAGTTGCACGCTACGGTCACTCGCGAAAGTATAACTAGCTTTTAGCTTTATGGAGACGCAGAAAGGCATCGCTAAAAGGGAGAGCACTTATGTGATTTAGGAAGCCTGAATGTGGATCTTGTGTTTAAAAAATGTCTTTTATAGAATTATTTGTTCAATAACTATTTGTACCGCCAGGATCCGGCTCAAATTATGCCCTGGGTAGGCCAGATCCGTTTTACAGTAAATACACTGCACTACGTTGTCCACCTTGCGCAGCGAAAAATGGTCCCACACTTTTGACATTTTTGCCCTTTTACGGACACCGCTATCTTCATTTTCCGCCATTTCCATCAAAACAAATCACGCTGCCTTAAACCTGTGCGTCAGTTATAACAGTCAGTGTAAAACAATGATACCGGAGCTGCGTAGTAGTACAAAGCGGGATTTTAAACATTTAAAATAGATGGTGACATAAATTAAACGAAGCCTCGAGGCAAAGAATTTCCTCGAATTACTCGAGTTACTCGAAGAATCGTTTCACCTCTACTCTTTACATATAAGCAATGTCAGCTTAATTATATTTAGTAGAATTTACTTCAACATTGTGTAACATTTTTGACGGGCAGGCATGATGCAAGTGCAAGATTTAACTAATTTATTCAAATAATAAACACAAGATATACAGAACCCAGGGAGAGAACCAGAACTAAGAGACGCCAAACAGAAAGAAAGAAACAATCACCAACCAGACAATACTCCTAGAGGGGAACACTTAAATTCATGTCCACTCAGTCTGTATTGTCTATCTTCTTGCATGCCTCTACCCAAGACGATTGGATACAGGCACCTGCAGGCACCTGGGGGATGGTCTGGCTGCCGGTGGATGTGCTGTTGTCGGGGTTGGATGAGCCGTTGCCACGAGGGGTCGTGCTGATGCTGGCCCACCTGAGGCCCACCGCCTGTACCCAGGCCCGTCGCGATGGGGCAGGCAAACCAGGCAATTGCTTGGGGCCCCAAGCTGGCCTGGGGCCCCCAGACAACAACAGGTTAAGAATTAAATGCAGCGACAAACTATGTGAGCCCCCCTTTACATTCTCAAAGTCATGAGCAATGACACTGTTCTCAGAATCCCCCTTAAGGGGGCCCCTCCCACAAGCTGCTGAAGGCAGGCAGACACTGTCCTGGCAGACAGCCAAGTTTTAGACGCCGGCAAATATGAAACTTAACCATGAAGCGAATTTATCCATCAGGAAGCCAAAAGAGAAAACAAAAGAAGGAAGAGGAACACAAAAAAACACAAGACAGTGGTAAGTGATGAGTTACACTGGATAAATTAGGCCTACCTGTACAAATGGTGTAATTTAGCAGCAGGTAGGCTAAAAACAATATACGTCCCGGGTAGTGTTGCCACCTGTCCCGGTTTTCCCGGGACTGTCCCGGTTTTCACATGCCTGTCCCGGTTTTCCCGGACATACTTAGGTTGGGGGGGGCCCCGGTTGGTGTCTTTGCTTGGGGCCCCCAAATACCTTGAAACGGCACTGCCTGTACCGAGGGGACTGAGACTGCTTGGCCGGGGAACAGGAGCCTTGACTGTTGCTGTGGAACTGTGGAACCACCCTGCGACCACGGACTTGTGTTAATGGGCCGCCCAATGGAGGATGGGTTCCCTTTTGAGTCTTGGTCCTCCCGAGGTTTCTTCCTAATCCCCACCCTATAGGGAGTTTTTCCTCGCCACTGTCGCCTTTGGCTTGCTCATTAGGGATCTGGACCCATACAATTGTAAAGCTGCTTTGTGACAACGTGTGTTGTGAAAAGCGCTATATAAATAAATTTGACTTTGACAGCTGATAACACTGATGACATGGGCGTGGCAGACAGGGGAAACCAAGGCAACAGACAAGCTGGTCAGGATAAACGAGCAAAGAACACACAGACACTAGGAACAGGGACACCGAAGTGACAGCTAGGAGAGGGGGGCATAGCCCTACGTGAAAGTACCCCCCCTCTAAGCGTGCCATTCCGGACACAGACACAGGAACAAAGTGGGTCACAATTTGGGGAAAAGACATGGGGACAGGAACAGAAACAACACCACAGGACACCAACACAGGAACAGGCACACAGACTTGGGCAGACACAACCATGGAGACAGGAACCAACACAAATCCAGGGACAGTACTCGGGAGCAAAGGGAACATAGGGCAGAGCAGACAGTACATTCTGTTCATGCCCACTAGAGGGCAGCACAGTCTCTGGGGAAACAGGCGGGGCCGGCTGACGGGCAGTGGGAACAGGCGGGGCCAGCTGACAGGCAGTGGGAGCAGGCGGGGCCGCCTGACGGGTAGCGGGATCAGGCGGGGCCGCCTGACGGGTAGCGGGAGCAGGCGGGGCTGCCTGACGGGTAGCGGGAACAGGCAGGGCCGGCTGACGGGCAGCGAAAACAGGCGGCGAACCCCTCCGGGTCGCGGGAACAGGAACCGGCGATGACATCTTCTGGGTCGTGGGAACAGGAAACGAGAGTGACCCCTTCCAGGTCGCGGGAACTGGATGCTGAAGAGACCCCTTCCAGGTCACGGGAACAGGACTCCGAAGTGACGAGACGTCCTTGAGGGATGGAGCCGCCAAGCTGACGTCCTCTAGAGGTGGGACCACCGGGCTGATGTCCTCGGGAGACGGGACCACCGGGCTGACGTCCTTGGGAGACGGGACCACCGGGCTGACGTCCTCGGGAGGCGGGACCACCGGGCTGACGTCTTCTGGAGGCGGGACCACCGGGCTGATGTCCTCTGTAGGCGGTGCCGGAGAAGGGGGAGAGGGGGCGTAGCCCTACGTGACAACAATATAATTTTCAAATGTTTCAAGTTACAATTACTCATTTATTATAAGCTAAGTCAACTTAATTATATTTTGTAGATTTTTACGTTAACTAAATTTAACCATGTTCATTCTACTTAATTATGTAAATTATTTTATAAAGTCAGCGTAATTATATTTTGTAGAATGTACTTCACTGTAATTTCGACTAGATTATACTAGAATCATGTTTATTATACTTATGCACACTGTTAAAAAATGTTTTGAGTAATTTTGATGCAATTCAAAATACAATGAAATGCATTTGTATAGTGAAGTGTAGTGTATAACATTAATTCTCCTTAAAGAATTTTCACAAATTTATCATTAACTACATTCATTAAGGCTCACTAGGCTCCGCATTATCTGCAGTTCTCAGCAAATCTACATTCACTAAAACCAACAGACTCAAATGTTGACCTCTTGTTCTGCAACTGTGTATGACTGCTGGACAGTATTCAAAATGCTCTCACCCATTCTTACTACTTCATTGAGTATGTCTGTTTGTTTTGCTAAAGCTGCCACCATTAGAAAGTCTGTTGGAAGGTGTTTTGCTGTGTTCTCGTGAACAAATTGAAACAAAACCTACACCAGTGCACAGGACATCCTGTGGTTAGGTATGTAGTAGCTTACCTAGCAACAAAGTACTTTACAGCAGTAAAAAGATTCTCTCATGCTCTTGGATGCCACTTTTGAGATTTCATTGTGATACTGCGGGCCTGTTTTAACTGTAACTGTCATTATTTTTTTTAAATATTTTGTTAATTATTGAAAATGTATTCAGCCACATGTTATCAAAAACTGGACGACACTGGTAAGTACTGTGATGTAAATTATAATAATAAATTGATTTGCTGGGAGACATGGTGCTCTCAGAATATTTGACCATCTACATGCAAGGTAAAGTAAAATATTCTTTAAATAACATTCAAGGGAAAAGAGTTGAAAGAATTTAAATACTGAAATATTTTAATGTGTATCTTTCGTACAAAATCAAATTAAAAAAAGGATGTCTGTCATCCTAGGCAGACAACAACCTCACCACATTATGGTATGAACTGGCAAAGTGAACTAAAAAATCTTTATCTAGTGTTTATTTTTAATTTAGTTATTTATTCATTGTAGTGTTCTAGTATATATAATAACATAATATATTTAAACAGATGTTATCCACACAATTTAAACTATATAGTCAGACGCTGAGTAGTATATTTGCCAGTATATAATAATTGGTTAATTAGTTACTGTCACGTAGGGCAACGCCCCCTCTCGTAGCTGTCACTCTGGGTTCCCTCATGTCCATGTTCCCTGCCTGTTTGTCCCGCCCTGCTCGTTTATTTGATTCCTCGTTTGTTACCACGCCCCTGTGTCATTGTCATCACCTGTCCCTAGTTTGGTTCTATGTATATAAGTCCCGTCATTCCCCAGTCGTGTCATCCGTGATTTTGTCTTTCCATTTGTTCATGCTGTCGCTTCGTGCTTTTCTGTTAGCTGTATTATCTTGCTCGTGAGTTGTCTTTGTTCCCCCGTCTGTTCAGTATGCCTGTGTTCCTCTGTTATTCGGACTGCCCTCCTGTGATCGACCCTGCCTGGCTTTCTGACGACGAGTATGGTATTCTCTTTAATAAATCTCGCTCCTCTCAGCGATTGTGTCCGTCTCCTCGCTCTGTAGCGCGAGCTACGTTACATAATCACGGATCTAACGAGGACACAGCGAGAGAGCGAGACTCCGGTGAGTTTAGTCGCTGTAACGAGTTGTTGGCTGCTTCCGTGCAGTTTAACTCTCATGTGTTACAGCGCGAACGAGCCGGAGACAGGAATACCCCTGGCGCTGTGGGAACAAGGAAGTCTCGTCGCAGACCGAAGAAAGCGCAGTCTCTCACTGCTGGCTTTCGCGGCGAGACTCCTTTTGAGCGCTGTGAGTCTGCCCTGCTTGACGAACGCCACAGGGGTGAGCAACCTGTGGTACAAGCAGCGGGCAGACGGAGGAAATGCACAGACGAGCTTTGGCTTAACCCTCGGTCGGCTCTCAATGGCTGCTGCGAGCTCCCGACGCCTCAGAGGAGGCGGAGCCATCGCAGAGAGAGCCACCGAGGGGCGTGTGTGTCTGTGTGTTCTTCCAGGCTCAACCCGGACACTGAGGAGGAGGACCTAACACCGCTGATCCCGCCGGCTACTCCACAGGACACCCCCATGTATTTTTTGGGGGGGAGTGCAAGCTACGTCGGCTTGGCGGACACGCCCCCTGATGACGTCAGTATGGTGGTTCCGCCCCCCGAGGACGTCGGCCTGGCGGACACGCCCCCTGATGACGTCAGTATGGTGGTTCCGCCCCCCGAGGACGTCGGCCTGGCGGACACGCCCCCCGATGACGTCAGTATGGTGGCTCCGCCCCCCGAGGACGTCGGCTTGGCGGACACGCCCCCCGATGACGTCAGTATGGTGGCTCCGCCCCCCGAGGACGTCAGCTTGGCGGACACGGCCCCCGATGACGTCAGTATGGTGGCTCCGCCCCCCGAGGACGTCGGCTTGGCGGACACGCCCCCGATGACGTCTGTATAGTGGCTCCGCCCCCCGAGGACGTCGGCTTGGTGGCTCCGCCCCCCGAGGACGTCGGCTTGGCGTACACGCCCCCCGAGCGCATCTCCTCACCCCAGGTTCCTGTCCCCGCTGCCCGTCGGCAGTCCACGCCGGTTCCTGTCCCCGCGACCCTGGAGGGGTCGTCCACGCCGGTTCCTGTCCCCGCTGCCCGTCGGCAGTCCACGCCGGTTCCTGTCCCCGCGACCCTGGAGGGGTCGTCCACGCCGGTTCCTGTCCCCGCTGCCCGTCGGCAGTCCACGCCGGTTCCTGTCCCCGCGACCCTGGAGGGGTCGTCCACGCCGGTTCCTGTCCCCGCGACCCTGGAGAGGTCGTCCACGCCGGTTCCTGTTCCCGCTGCCCGCCAGCGGACCCTGCCTGTTCCCGCTGCCCGCCAGCGGACCCTGCCTGTTCCCGCTGCCCGCCAGCGGACCCTGCCTGTTCCCGCTGCCCGCCAGCGGACCCTGCCTGTTCCCGCTGCCCGCCAGCGGACCCTGCCTGTTCCCGCTGCCCGCCAGCGGACCCTGCCTGTTCCCGCTGCCCGCCAGCGGACCCTGCCTGTTCCCGCTGCCCGCCAGCGGACCCTGCCTGTTCCAGCTGCCCGCCAGCGGACCCTGCCTGTGCCCGCTGCCTGCCGCCCGGCCGCGCCTGTGCCCGCTGCCTGCCGCCCGGCCGCGCCTGTGCCCGCTGCCTGCCGCCCGGCCGCGCCTGTGCCCGCTGCCTGCCGCCCGGCCGCGCCTTTGTCCCCAGAGACTGTGCTGCCCTCTATTGGGCCTGGACGTTTTGTGCCCTGTGCCCCCGTCTCTTTGCCCATGTTCCCCTTGCTCCCTTGTTCTGTCCCCGGTTTTGTGTTGGTCCCAGTCCCTGTGTGTGTGCCTGTTCGTGTCCTTGTGCCCGTCCCTGTGTCTGGTTCCAGTGGTGTCCTCTCTGTCCCGGTTCCCGTGTCTGTTCCCCAGATTATGACCCACTTCGTTCCTGTCCCAGTCTCCGTCGTCCAGGCCGTTTTTGTCTCAGTGTTTACCTCGGCCCTGTCCCCTGGCCCCGCTCCAGTGTCTGTCCCCGGTCCTGTCCTGTCCAGCCCTGCTCCTGTGCCTCACCCTGGCCCTATCCGGTCTCCCTGTGTCCCGTGTCATGCCGTGTCCCAGGTCCCTCATCCTATTTTGTCTGGTCCTGTCCCTCCGGTCTGTCCTGTGTCCGCTGTCCCTGTCCCGTCTGCCCTTGCGTGCCCCGGAGTGGCACGCTTTGAGGGGGGGTTATGTCACGTAGGGCAACGCCCCCTCTCGTAGCTGTCACTCTGGGTTCCCTCATGTCCATGTTCCCTGCCTGTTTGTCCCGCCCTGCTCGTTTATTTGATTCCTCGTTTGTTACCACGCCCCTGTGTCATTGTCATCACCTGTCCCTAGTTTGGTTCTATGTATATAAGTCCCGTCATTCCCCAGTCGTGTCATCCGTGATTTTGTCTTTCCATTTGTTCATGCTGTCGCTTCGTGCTTTTCTGTTAGCTGTATTATCTTGCTCGTGAGTTGTCTTTGTTCCCCCGTCTGTTCAGTATGCCTGTGTTCCTCTGTTATTCGGACTGCCCTCCTGTGATCGACCCTGCCTGGCTTTCTGACGACGAGTATGGTATTCTCTTTAATAAATCTCGCTCCTCTCAGCGATTGTGTCCGTCTCCTCGCTCTGTAGCGCGAGCTACGTTACAGTTACAACAATGTATATATTCAGTGTATGTGTATATGGAACAGTGGCGGATGCTGGTCTTTCAAGGAGGGGAAGCTCAGTTTCGGATTGAGTGATAGAAGTCAGTTTAG
This sequence comes from Brachyhypopomus gauderio, assembly GCF_052324685.1. Taxonomy (NCBI): domain Eukaryota; kingdom Metazoa; phylum Chordata; class Actinopteri; order Gymnotiformes; family Hypopomidae; genus Brachyhypopomus; species Brachyhypopomus gauderio. The sequence continues at coordinate 600,429 of NW_027506888.1, forward strand.
GAAAATCTCGGGTTCAACTCAGAACAGAATGAAAATAAAAAAAATTTAAATTAAATGCTCCCGCGGAGGTTTACACCAAAAGATCGCTGATTTTGTGCTTTCAGTTTGTGATGCTGGGTATGGCGGCAGGCTGTGCGTTTTTAGTGAGGCATCTCGTAATTCAGGGAAAATTTCTCCATAGTACTGTTGGCTAGCGTGCTATCAGCTGTGACTGGCCTGATTCAGAGGTGCAGTTTGTATGTGTAATCATACTTCATGTTCAGATTCACACTGAAATCCTCAGAACATTACACCAGAAGCGGTAACCGCGTCGCGTGATGCAGCACAAAGGGCTTCCATACGGGAAGAGAAACCTCTCAGTCCTCCTCAAACTGAACAGTGTGCAGATCTGCGCAGCACGGACTGGTTACCTGCGCAGTAGGCTACACTGTGTCTGGACATACATACTGACTGACAACACGCCGCACATCAGCTGATCAGTGGGCCGTGCAGAGCGGGCCCATAGTTTACATCAGTGACTGTGTTTCAGCCATTCACACAGATATATATGCACTATTACAATACTACATGCACTATTACAATACTACTGAATGAATGCCACTGTATGAATGTCTGTTCTGTAGGTCCAGTCGTATTGCACAAGTAACTGTCCGCGCTGCGCGGACATGCACACTGGTTCGGTTTGAGGAGGACTATGAGAGTTGTATCTTCCCATATGGAAGCCCTTTGAACATGAGTAAATTTACACAAACAAATGAAACCGCAGCTCCGAACCAAGCTAATCACCGCTGATAGCATGCTAACCAGCAGTACTATGGAGAAATGTTCTGTTTATTCTGCTTGTAAGCAGTACGCCACCATAGCTTGTGCACTGGTCAGGGTGTTTATCATGTCCTCTGTACTGAGGATTGCTGCGACCACATTTCTTGCTGCCTCACTCATAACACACTCATAAAGGCTGCCGCCATACCCAGTACCACAAACTGAAAGTACAAATTGGCACGAGTGTGTCGATGACATCAGGGTTCATTCCATATATTCAGACTTTCGTTCCATATATTCAGATTTCATTCCATATATTCAAACTTTCATTCCATATATTCAGAATTTCGTTCCATATTCTCAGGTTTTCATTCCATATATTCAGATTTTTGTTCCATATATTCAGACTTTCGTTCCATATTCTCAGGTTTTCATTCCATATAATCAGACTTTCATTCCATATATTCAGACTTTCGTTCCATATTCTCAGGTTTCATTCCATATTTTCAGATTTGCATTCCATATATTCAGACTTCATTCCATATTCTCAGGTTTCATTCCATATATTCAGACTTCATTCCATATTCTCAAGTTTCATTCCATATATTCAGACTTTCATTCTATATATTCAGACTTAGCAGTCATTCTATATATATAATTTTTTCCTGAACGGCTTGCCATTTTATGTCACCGGATCGCACACAAAACGCAACGCTTAGGCGCACAAATGTCAAAATAACAAGCCAATCCGTTTATATAAATTACTTTTAAATGATTTGCGTGTGTTTTATAAGTGTTTTAAGTGCAGAAGTGCATTTTAAGCCTAAATTCCAGCACTTTTCAAACCTGAAACACAATGCAACATTAAAATTCATCAGGTAAATGTTCATTCCTTTTTTTGAGGGGTGTTTCTTTATACTACCACATATCGTTACGGACAACACTGCACAGAATTGTGACACGTCAAGTATGAACGCTTCCGCCGTTCGCGGAGTTGCGCGCTACGGTCACTCGCGAAAGTATAACTAGCTTTTAGCTTTATGGAGACGCAGAAAGGCATCGCTAAAAGAGCTCTTATGTGATTTAGGAAGCCTGAATGTGGATCTTGTGTTTAAAAAATGTCTTTTATAGAATTATTTGTTCAATAACTATTGGTTCCGCCAGGATCCGGCTCAAATTATGCCCTGGGTAGGCCAGATCCGTTTTACAGTAAATACACTGCACTACGTTGTCCACCTTGCGCAGCGAAAAATGGTCCCACACTTTTGACATTTTTGCCCTTTTACGGACACCGCTATCTTCGTTTTCCGCCATTTCCATCAAAACAAATCACGCTGCCTTAAACCTGTGCGTCAGTTATAACAGTCAGTGTAAAACAATGATACTGGAGCTGCGTAGTAGTACAAAGCGGGATTTTAAACATTTAAAATAGATGGTGACATAAATTAAACGAAGCCTCGAGGCAAAGAATTTTTTTGTAATCGAATTACTCGAGTTACTCGAAGAATCGTTTCACCTCTACCTGTAATGTCTTGGGCCAGGCAAATAACATATGCATCATACATAACGCTTTACTATATGTAAGAGAAACCTGATTTTGGCCTGGCCCAGCATAATTTTATGCTTCAAATCCAACTGGAAACATGACACATGGAGTGGTGCGCACAGGTCAAATGATGCAGAGCAGCAATTTAAGAGGCCTGCTGTATGCCTGTAAGGTCTTGGGTCAGGCAAAACTCAAATGCTTCATAAATAACACGTTACTCTATGTACGAGAAACCTGATTTTGGCCTGGCCCGGTTTCTCTTACACATAGGAACCTGTTATGTATGATGCATATGTTATTTGCCTGGTCCAGCGCCTTAAAGGTATACAGGAAGCCTCTGAAATCAACCTGAACAATTTCATGTGCGCACCACTGCATGTGTCACGTTTTCAGTTAGATTTGAGAGGTAAAATGTTATCAGGCCAGGCTATAAACAGGTTCCTCATACATATAGGAAGTAGTTGTGTATGATTTAATTGAGATTTGCCTGGCCCAAGACCTTACAGGCATACAGCAGGCCTCTGAACTTGCCCCTCTGAACCATTTCACCTATGCGCTTTACTCAATATGCCATGTTCGCAGTTAGATTTGAGGGCTAAAATGATTCTGGGCCAGGCCAAAATGAGGTTCCTCATACATATAGGAATCAAATCAAATCAAATAAAATTTTATTTATATAGCGCTTTTTACAACAGTTGTTGTCACAAAGCAGCTTTACAAGTGCCGAGTCCTAGCCCCCAGTGAGCAAGCCAAAGGCGACAGTGGCAAGGAAAAACTCCCTAGTTTTTTGCATGAGGAAGAAACCTTGAGAGGAACCAAGACTCAGGGGGGGAGCCCATCCTCCTCTGGCCGACACCGGTCACCATGACAACAACAACAATATAGACAGAATGTAGACAGAATGTAAAAGATGCAATAATGTCCATTTAGACAGAATATAAAAGATGTAATAATGTCCATCATGGTGTAGGCATCCGGTTAGGCAGGAGGTGGCCGGCCCAGGATGGATCGCTTGTCTCTCCTCATCTCATTATTCCTCAAGCAGGCGGGCAGCCATGTGGAGAAATGAAACAGGGAAAATTAGCTCTGTATGAGGACATGTACAGGACAGGTAAAATTATAAACATTTCTGGAGTGTGGCAGCAACTCCGGCACTAAGTTAAATTATTACAGCCTAGCTAAAAAAGGCAGAACCAGAAGGTAACATAGGCTTGGGGGCATTCTGAGACAATGGCATCCGTCCACTGCACTGTCAACAAACTTGAGTGGCCACGAGCAGTGACAGGATGACAGCACCAGCACCCCAGTCTACCATAAAACCCTTCGTCTATGAACCCCTGGATCTGTACCTTTATCTAAGGGGGATATTAATTATCAAACGCTAGACTAAATAAGTGGGTTTTCAACCTAAATTTAAAGATTGTGACTGTGTCAGAGTCCCGGACACATTTAGGAAGATTATTCCAAAGCTGGGGGGCCTTATAAGAAAAGGCTCTTCCCCCTGCTGTTACCTTGTTATTTTGTGGAACTAATAACAGACCAGCACCCTGTGATCTTAGTTGACGTGGGGGTTCATAGTAGGAAATAAGTTCCTGGAGGTATTCAGGAGCAAGCCCGTGTAGTGCTTTATATGCTAATAATAGAATTTTAAAATCAATACGAAATTTAACTGGGAGCCAATGCAGGGCTGATAGGACTGGTCTAATATGCTGAAATTTTCTAGTTCTGGTCAGAACTCTAGCTGCGGCATTTTGAACTATTTGAAGTTTATTTAGATTCCTATTTGAACATCCTGACAGTAGTGAATTGCAGTAGTCTAGTCTAGAGCTAACAAAGGCGTGCACCAATTTTTCTGCATCATCCTGTGATAATGCATTTCTTAATTTGGCAATATTGCGGAGATGTAGAAAAGCTATCCTAGTAGTATTATCTATATATTTATCAAATGATAGGTCAGAGTCGAGTATGATGCCTAGGTTTTTGGCTACTGTGCCAGGTGTAATGGGATAGTCTGCAAGATTAAGCATTAAATTTGGAATTTTCTGTCTTGCGGCCTTAGGGCCCACAAGGAGAACTTCTGTTTTGTCCTCATTTAATTGTAGGAAGTTTAGAGACATCCAGCATTTAATATCTCTTACACAGGCCTCAATTTTTCCTAAACTGAGTTTGTCATCGGGTTTGGCTGATATGTAAAGTTGAGTGTCATCTGCATAGCAGTGAAAATTGACACCATGTTTGTTTATAACTGTGCCCAATGGTAGCATATATAATGTAAATAATAGTGGTCCTAAGATGGAGCCTTGCGGGACCCCATATTTAACCATTGTACGTTTGGATGAAATATTATTGAGCTCTACAAACTGATAGCGATTTGTTAAGTAAGACTGAAACCATGAAAGGGCTGTGCCTGAGACTCCAACCCAGCGTTCTAACCTTTCTAGCAAGATCCTATGATCAATTGTGTCGAAAGCTGCACTAAGATCAAGAAGCACTAACAGTGATACATAGCCTTGATCTGATGCAAGGAGGAGATCATTTGTTACTTTAACTAATGCTGTTTCAGTACTGTGATGGGGCCTAAAACCAGATTGGAACTTTTCAAATATGTTATTCCTATGCAGATATAGGCATAATTGCTGGGCAACAACTTTTTCTATGATCTTAGATATAAATGATGTGTTTGAAATGGGTCTATAATTAGATAGCACAGTCGGATCAAGATTTGGTTTCTTGATCAGAGGTTTGATAATTGCTAACTTACATGATTTGGGCATGTGACCTATTGTAATGGATGAGTTAACTATAGTTAGAACTAGTTATGCATGGTGCATTTGAGTTTTGCCTGGCCCAAGACATTACAGGCATACAGCAGGCCTCTGAACTTGCCCCTCTGATCCATTTCACCTGTGTGCTTAACTACTCAATATGCCATGTTCGCAGTTAGATTTGAGGCATAAAATGATTCTGGGCCAGGCTAAAAACAGGTTACTCATACATATAGGAACTAGTTATGTATGATACAATTGAGTTTTGCCTGGTCCAAGACATTACAGGCATACAGCAGGCCTCTGAACTTGAACCTGTGAACCATTTCACCTGTGTGCTTAACTACTCAATATGTCATGTTTCCAGTTAGATTTGAGGCATAAAATAATTCTGGGCCAGGCCAAAAACAGGTTCATCATACATATAGGAATGACTTGTGTATGATACAATTGAGGTTTGCCTGGCCCAAGACATTACAGGCATACAGCAGGCCTCTGAAATTGCCCCTCTGAACTATTTCACCTGTGCGCTTTACTCAATATGCCGTGTTTCCAGTTAGATTTGAGGGCTAAAATGATTCTGGGCCAGGCCAAAACCAGGTTCCTCATACATATGGGAACTAGTTATGTATGATACAATTGAGTTTTGCCTGGCCCAAGACATTACAGGCATACAGCAGGCCTCTGAACTTGGCCCTGTGAACCATTTCACCTGTGTGCTTAACTACCCAATATGCCATGTTTGCAGTTAGATTTGACACATAAAGTGATTCTGGGCCAGGCTAAAAACAGGTTCCTCATACATATGGGAACTAGTTATGTATGATACAATTGAGTTTTGCCTGGCCCAAGACATTACAGGCATACAGCAGGCCTCTGAACTTGCCCCTCTGATCCATTTCACCTGTGTGCTTAACTACTCAATATGCCATGTCCGCAGTTAGATTTGAGGCATAAAATGATTCTGGGCCAGGCCAAAACCAGGTTCCTCAAACATATGGGAACTAGTTATGTATGATACAATTGAGTTTTGCCTGGCCCAAGACATTACAGGCATACAGCAGGCCTCTGAACTTGGCCATCAGAACTATTTCACCTGTGCGCTTTACTCAATATGCCATGTTCGCAGTTAGATTTGAGGGCTAAAATGATTCTGGGCCAGGCTAAAATGAGGTTCCTCATACATATAGGAACTAGTTATGCATGATGCATTTGAGTTTTGCCTGGCCCAAGACATTACAGGCATACAGCAGGCCTCTGAACTTGGCCATCAGAACTATTTCACCTGTGCGCTTTACTCAATATGCCATGTTTCCAGTTAGATTTGAGGCATAAAATGATTCTGGGCCAGGCTAAAAACAGGTTCCTCATACATATGGGAACTAGTTATGTATGATACAATTGAGTTTTGCCTGGCCCAAGACATTACAGGCATACAGCAGGCCTCTGAACTTGGCCGTCTGACCCATTTCAGCTGTGTGCTTTACTCAATATGCCGTGTTTCCAGTTAGATTTGAGGCATAAAATGATTCTGGGCCAGGCTAAAAACAGGTTCCTCATACATATAGGAACTAGTTATGTATGATGCATGTGTTATTTGTCTGGCTCTACGCCTTATAGGCATACAGCACACCTCTGAAATTGCCCCTCTGAACCATTTCTGTGCGCTATCTGTGCACTTAACTACTCAATATGCCGTGTTTCCAGATAGATTTAAGGTATAAAATGATGTTGGATCAGGCTAAAATCAGGTTCCTCTCTTAGGGAGTGACCTGTTCTTCATGATGCATTTGTTATTTATCTGGCCCACCATAAATAAGGCTTTCAATAATCCTCTGAAACTGCCCCTTTAAAATGCGTTCACCTATCTGCCCACTGCTCAATATGCGATGTTGTGTGCTGGTATTACTTCTTCCGATTATTTGTGTTCTAGAACAGCATTTCTGTGTTTTTAGTTTTCAAATCTAAGAACATGTTTCCTTACGTTAGAAATGTTGACGAATTCAATCATCATGTACAAACTGCATACAATTGAAACGACTTGAAATAGAAACCATTTTACAAATGAAATGCTTTCATTATATTTTTATTTTTTACATTCACAAAATTAGTATGGGAAACAATAACCTCTTAAATGTTTGCTCCTACGCTTGTTTAATGTAACGTTTAATCTATCGCTTTTAAACAAAGTGCGCAGCAAACACGCATCGTGAACATACCCTTTTTGAATAAGTAACCAACTTCAGCCGCCGAATACGGAGCTGCGAATAAGTAACCAAACGAATCTCAAACTGCGAATAAGTAACCAACTTCAGCCTCGTGCTCAGTACTCAGATCAACATATCTCACTTGGTAGCAGGGACAGAACGGCGCTTTGGCAAGTTGAGACAGCAGGATATCGGGAGCAGTGTGGCGATGTTAATATTCTTAAAAATGAACATGGCAGTGTAGTTGCAGCAAATTCAGTGACATACTTGGTCAGGCTCTGTTTGCACTATTTGCACTCTGTAGCCTATTGACAGAGAAAAACCTTTTGTTTTGCACATAATAAAGTGAGTCCCCGCTTAACGACGGGTCTGGTTGATGGACCGGAGTTACGACCAACTTTTTATGTTATTTTGTGTGGTGCGCGGAGGAGCAGTGGCAGCACAGTGGAGTGTTGTGCACGAGAACATTGTTCGTTTTTTCCTATACTGTATTTACGATCAAAGCGTATCTAAATCTGGGGTCGTGCATAACGACGAACTTTTCGGTCTAACACCGTCGTTAAGCGGGGACTCGCTGTATTGTTTGCGCTTGAAAAAAGGAGTAATATTTTTATTTATTTTATTTTAACTTTTATGAAATTTTATTTTAATTTCAATTTGTAGGACATGTTTATTAAGTTCATGCTTGCATCATGCATGTTAAGAGTTCTAATAAAACATTTCAAAATGCATGTTAAATAAAAGTATGTTGTCCAGTCATATAATTTGTCATTTTAGTTTCCTTAAAATCTCGTCACGTCTCGTTCTCGTGAACCCAATATCGTGTATCGTCACACCCCTAGCAGTAATCCTCCTATCTCCTATATATAGTAGTCATGGTCTGGTGGTTACAGAACCAGAAAACTGAATTTTTGAAATACATTTGTTTTTCTTGCAGAATATTTGCTTCAAAATTATGAAAATTCAGAGGACTCAGCCGGTGAGTATTCATTAAAACATGGACCAAATTGCATATCAAATTGTTTAAATGCATGACTAGACAAGTAACAAATTAGACACAGCTGAAAACCAAAAAGGAGGTAGGGACATAGAGTACCAGGGCATGACAGACAAAGGAAAAGAACAAGTAAATTGAAAATGAGTGTGGAACTAAAAACACGTGGCACAAGACGAGTCCTGGCACCAAGATGATAGAGAAACGCCCACTAACACCTACTCGTGAACTGGGGACCACAATCAGAAACCACAACCTGGGGAAACCCATAGTTCCTTATGACATTTGTCAAGACCAGGGAGGTGGTCTCACGGGCTAAGAGGAGTTTGGGTAAAGCAATAAAATTGCTAAACATAGTAAAGCAGTCCACAATCACTAAGATGGCCATTTGACCTCAAGAAAGAGGTAGGCCAGTGATAAAGTCCATGGAAATGTAAGTCTATGGTCTAGAAGGCATAGGAAGTGGGTGGAGCAGCCCACTGGGCTTGGATCGGGGAGTTTTGCTGTGGGCACAAACCTCACAGGTCGTGACAAAGCTTCCTACCTCCTGGTCCATGCCGGGCCACCAAAACTGCCTCTTATTAAACTCCAGGGTTTCTCGTGCCCCGGGATGAGCCACAATTTGGGAAGTGACCCCAATCAATGACCTTGCACCGATCACTAGAGAGGACATAAAGACAACTGACAGGACCTCCGCCAGGATCGGGTTCCTGGCTGAGGGCTTTTCTCACGACCCCCTCGATCTCCCACTGGATAGGAGCCACGGCAATGTCAGGGGAAAGTACAGTTTTAGGGACATGGGGTTCCGACCTAGGTTCCCACTACCTTGACAGAGCATCCGGTTTGGTGTTTTTGGATCCTGGCCTACAGTCCCTGACATAGGTTCTGTTGCTTATCCATGTTGTGGAAACAAAAGCTTATAACCTGACTGGTTTTAGAAATGACTCATATGAAAACTGAAACCCTCCCAAATGAAATTTAATTTACGAAAATAAATTTGCTTTACTGCAGAAATATTGATCATTTAATGAACACAGAAGGGTCAGATTTTGGCAAGACAAAAGTTTTGTCACCCACAGAAAGTAAGGTGAAAATCAAACAAATAATTCACTTCATATACAAATATATGCTTCATAACACTGGTGAATGACGTTGTGGTGCTATTAGAGCCATATTTAATATTTTGTGTGACTTCCACGAGCTTGAAGGACTGCATTCTTGTGGTTCAACAATGATTCATACAATTTATTGATGAAGTCATCAGGAATAGCAAAGAATGCAGTCTTACATGCCTCCCAGAGTTCATCAAAATTCTTTGGTTTTGTCTTCCAAGCTTCCTCTTTCATCCTACCCCAAACATGCTCAATTATGTTCATGTCTGGTGACTGGGCTGGCCAGTCCTGGAGCACCTTGATCTTCTTTGCCTTGATGTATGAGATGAAACACCATCCTGCAGCAAAATTTGACCCCTTTTATGATTGGGAATGTAAGATGTAGCTAATACTTCTTGATATTTTAGGCTATTGATTAGTGGTGGGCTGTTGACGGCGTTCGTTAATTTGATACTCTTATCGGGCGATATAAAAATTATCACCGTTAATCTATTCTTAAAGTTGGGTTGGGAACTGGGTCAAAATGGGTAAGCAAACTATGATGACTTTCAACTTGATAGTTTAGCTCGGCTGTATTCCTAACCAAATTGCACAGTAGGGGCGAGAACGAGTTTTCAAACCTGTGAATTACAAATCGTTCGTGTGTTTACATGGATGCAGCCACGAAGTCGCCAGGTTTGCTTCATGGAAAATTCATTTTTAGGAACGTAAAGTGTTACCGGAGCGGAGCTCGGAGTGGTCGTTTTCTGCATGGTCCTAGCGCTAGATTTGTCGCTATTTAAATATTTCAGTTAAAACTGCAGAGGACCAAAACCGGCTTTTGAAAAAGACGCTCACCTCTCTCACCCCACTCGCACTTTCTCAGTTTAAAGTTTATGTCCCCCCCCCCCCCCCCCAATTACGTCCGTGAGGTGAAATGTACTAAATGTTGGCTTACATTTCAAATATCATGTTTAGCTGAATAAACATGTTATCAACCCCTTTTAATGTACGGTATGTAGGCTTACAAATTCATGTTTAAATGAATAAACCGTTGAACACGAGTAGCCTACATTTTATTGAGCATGTTTTTTTTCTTCAAGTATCAAAGTAGAACAGCTTTCTCAAGCAGTCATTGATGCATTTTGGAAACAGGAGATGAGCCCCTGATCTAATGCATCTGTGACAGGCAGGGTGTGCGAACTAAAAAGGAAGCGATCACGCCAAGTCTCAGGGAAAAAGGATGGTTTAATAGAAAGTGTGCAAACCAAAACCCGTGCAATAGATCCAAATTAAGGATATAATGACCAGCGGTCAACTGTTACAAAGACAAGACATATATAGGCAAACAAACGACCTTCAGGTGAGACGGATCACGGGCTCCGCCCACCTGAGGGACGCACATGACGTCACCAAACAACAACAACAACAGCCGCTGTGGATGGAGCATGGTGTGCTCACCGTGATAGCATCCCCTGTATAAGAAACCCTATCTCAATGACTGACTTTTAGTCATTACTTGGGTAGCACACATATGAGCCATTTTAATATAGATTAATCTAGATTAATTTCAAGATTTCAGTGAGATTAATCTAGATTAAAAAAATTAATCTATGCCCACCCCTACTATTGATATTGCCTTCTACCTTGCAACAGTTTTGCACACCCCCATATTGAATGTAACCCCAGACCATGATCTTTCCACCACCAAACTTGACTGTTTTCTGGGTGAATCTTGGATCCATACAGGCTCCAGTAGGTCTCCTGCAGTATTTGCCACGGGTGTGGTGTAATTCAACTGAAGATTTATCTGAGAAATCCACCTTCTGCCACTTTTCCAGCGTCCATCTGTTAAGCAGGCTGTGGGCCTTTACCTGCCTTTTGTTTAGTGCTGGCTTCTGGGCACTGATTCGACCATGGAGGCCATTTCGAGACAGAATCCTACAAACTGTTCTAGTTGACACAGGGACTTGAGGTGACCAGGCCTGGTGGAGCTCTGCTGCAGTGGAAGAGGGACTGGCTTTGGATTTTCTAACCAACAAACGTTCCTCCTGAGCAGTTGCTTGTGGGGTCTGCCGGACCTGGGCTTGTCAAAAGCATCTCCAGTCTCTTCTAATCTTTTTTTAATTCTTTGTACTTGATGCTGAGACACATTAAAGGTGCCAGCCACCTCTGCAGTGGATTTGGTCTTCAGCATCTTGATAATCAAGGCTTTGGTCACAGGATGGATTTTTGGCATGTTGTCAGAGGCATGTTGTCAAGTTGCAGTGCAAGTGATGGTCTGGGGTGCTGGAGTTCTTTTTATACACACCCACTAATTAAAGTGCGCAGCAAACACGCATCGTGAACACAACCTTTTTGAATAAGGAACCAACTTCAGCCGCCAAATAAGGAGCTGCGAATAAGTAACCAAACGAATCTCAAACAGCGAAGATTGTGGAGTGTAGACTGTAGTGGACTGTAGTGGAGCGTTGTGTACGATAAGCCCATCTCGGCAACAGATCGCTCTTTCTCACGCTGTATGCACGAGAACATTGTTAGTTTTTTCTATACTGCATTTATGATCAAAGCGTATCTAAATCTAGGGTAACGCTTAACGACGAAAGCTGCTTTACGATGGACATTTCAGTCTCTAAACCCATCGTTAAGCGGGGACTCATTCTACATTTAACTGAACTAATCAGTTACTGAACGGTGCCTGACAGACTCCACTCGTTTATCTGCGCATAAAGACGCTACAGATTATATTGTCGATTTATGTTTCTATGCAGAGCCGGAGTGGCTAATCGGGAGATTCGGGAGGATTCCCGATGGGCCGACTCATGTCAATCTCTAGTTTGGGCCGATTGGGATGGAAAAATAATTTTGGGCCAGATTTGCGCATGAAACTCCCGGGCTGAAAAAGTGGCCCACTCCGGCCATGTTTCTATGCATAAATAAGGCACGGAATTATCTATGTCCAAAGCCACACTGGCTCAAGGATGTTAATTATTTTAAATAAAATACACACTGGCTATACGAAGTTCACCTCTGACCACGACTTTGCAGTATTACAGCAGTATTTTGTCTAAATATCTAGTTAGGACAAAACTAGAGTGCTCAATGAACTAAGTTAAAATAACTGTAACTCCCGAATATCATCTGTAGCGTTTTTATGCGTGTGCAAACGAGGGGAGTTGGAATTCGGCACAACACGTTCGTTTGAAAAAAATTCTCTGTCGTGCCTGCTGCTTGCATGTGTTAAATGAAAATGAGCACTTTCTTATTTGATTTACAACTTTGTCCTACCACCTGATTAACTTTCTGTTCCACCCCTGACGGATGAAGAAACATCTACAGAAAAGCCACACCTCATTATAAGTCGCATGATTCAAAGCGTGAGGGAATAAGTAGCTGTTTCCAGTTTATAATCTGGAAAATACGGGTAGCAATCGTTGCTCCGCTGTGGTGTGTCGCGGTCGCGTTCCGCTCTTCAGCGCTGTTTGCAGGGTTCATTAATTTTGGGAGTTTTGCTGAGGATATTGGAAGAATAAGAAGTAAATCAGAAGATGTTTTTAATACCATTTTAGATTTTTTAAATTTCCCAGGCCTCTGCCACAGCGATAAAGTCCTCTACACAGGCATCTCCATAGTGCCTAGAAGTGTCTTCTGCATGCTCAAAGCAAATGAGTGGATCTTCCATTCATCATCTATAATATGAGCTGTCAATACCAAGATAATTCTTATTGCTAACAGAAGTCCACTGATCCCCAGTCAGAGCCACATTTGTGGTGCTCTTCACAATAACCTGTTTTACTTCCCTTTCCTCATCATACAGCTGCTGGATTTTCTTCGACATTGTCTTTCTGGACAGCAGTTCGTAACTTGCATCAGTTGACGCAATTTGCAGCACTCCTACATAAACCGTAGCGCTCGACTCCGCGAGCGGCGGAGGCGTTTAAACTCGCCGCGTCTTACTTAAGCCTTCGACCACAGAGAGCGTCTACAGTCCACAGCAATCCATCTCGCCAGTGAATTGGTCAATTTGTCTGACGTGGACTTTGACATTTTGTTTCTTAATTTGAACCCCGACATGTGGTCGAGTGTTGAGTGTCGACACTGTCAAATCAATACACAAGAATTTGCATTCAAAACCATGACACTGAATTTGTGCCAGAATTGAATATAATACAGCTCGAAATGTAATCACGGCACAGAGGTATTGCTTTTCACCGTACGGTATTTCAGACATAAATGTCTCCTTTAAATATAATGATCACGAGATTGATTTAAACACTGTTACTGTGCAGTTACAGACAACTACGTCCTTAACTTAATTAAGCTGAAGGTGCTGGACAATATTGAAAATGGACCTTGAAAGTGCCGTACATGTGCTTGAATTCAACCTTGTAAAGGTTAAACAACATTTTTGGTCAGAATTTCCAGTGTTCTGAAAACACTGTTTTCTGCACTCATCTATTGGTCTGTGTAATAGACTGGTGGAAAAATAAACAAGATGTTGAAGTTTATGCTTATGTTCATTGATTCATTTATCATTCAAACTTAAATTAATATTTCTCATGTTAAAGCTCTTGAGGGCACATACATACAGAGCATGTCCACAATATATGCTGGTGCAAGTCCATTTAAGGCTTTAAAAACCATCAATGCTATTTTGAACTGGATTCTGTAATGCACTGGGAGCCAATGCAGGGATGCCAAAATTGGGTTGATGTGTTCTCTTTTTTTGGTACCAGTTAATAATCTGGCTGCACTATTCTGAACCAACTGTAAGCGTGACAGAGTTGCTCCATTAATACCAAAATACAGTGCATTGCAGTAATCCAATCTAGATGTAGTAAAAGCATGAATGACCTTTTCAAGATCTGAAGTACTAAGGAACAACTTTAATTTGGAGATTGTTCTTAGCTGGAAAAAGCAGCCCTTGACTATTGCATTAATTTGCTTCTCAAATTTGAATTCCGAATCAAAGATGACCCCAAGGTTTTTAACCTGAGTTTTCAGATAGGGTTTTAAAGGGCCTAGATTTTCCTTTAGATGGTTAGTTAGGAAAAGACCATTAAAAAGCTGATCGGCGATTCTGGCCTTACTGATGGTTTTAAGGTGTGCAACCCTGGGAGTCCGGGCCACACCTGGCATAATAGTAGGGGGGAAAGTAGCCACCTAGATTATATTCTAGCGTCTTCCTGTCATATTCAAGGGAGTTTCCCTTACTCCACGGTGGTATGTCGGTAGAGGCCACAGCTTCCATGGATGCTCCCCGTTTGGGTAGAAGCTACTGGAAGCTGAACGTGGAGATATTAGAAGAGAGTGAGTTTCAGACTCTCTTTAGAGATCACTTTGCTGCCTGGCGAGGCGGCAGAGGGGATTTTGCTTCTCCAGCCGCATGGTGGGAACACATTAAAGAGAGGTCTCGTGCTCTAGCAATCCACTATTGCGGTAGGCACAATGCTGCAAAGCGTGTGTGCATTCGAGATTTGGAGAAGCAACTTGCAAACGAACACGCTGTTTCTAATGCCAGAGGAAAACTTGACCACGTTAGGGTGTGGGACCTTGGAGCTAAGCTCAGGTCCCTGCACGAGCGGTCAGCGGCAGCCCTTCTCTTTAATGCCAGGTTAAGGTTTGAGGAGGAGAATAAAACCTGCTCTTCCTCCTTTTTTTAGAAGGGTCCGGCAGGCTAGGGAAGAGAGATGTTTTACATCTCTCAAAGACTCGGAAGGCCAGGCCTGTACGGACCCAGCCCGGATGACTGGGGTAGCTTTTAAGTTTTATTCTAATTTATTTAGCAAACAGGACACGAATCTGGTTGTTGGGAAGCAGTTTTTGGGCCACTTAAAAGTGTCCCTTCCGAGTGCTTCCCGGGACAGCTTAGAGACCCCCTTTAACTTGGTGTAAGGTTCCGGGCCTGGATGGACTGTCAGTGGAATTTTATTCCACTTTCTGGGATGTCCTAGGCGTGGAGCTGGTGGAGGTATCCGAGGAAGTGCACCGGCAGGGCCTATTACCACAAAGCATGCGGGAAGGGACTCTGTCATTGTTGTATAAAAAGAAAGATCCTATGGATCTCGCCAATTGGAAACCCCTGACCATGTTGTGCATTGATTTAAAAATCTTCGCCAAGGCCCTAACAGAGCGTCTGAAAAAGACCATGTCACTCTTGGTTCACAGTGACCAGACCTGCGGGGTCCCAGGGAGGTCGGCGACCTGGAACCTCCATTTAATCAGGGATGCCATCTCCTGGGTAGGGGATAGAAATATCCCCCTGGCACTGGTGAGCTTAGTGGTCCACTCGGTCAAATGCCTTCTCTTGGTCTGTTTCCTGGAGAGGGTGTTGATAAAGCTAGGGTTTGGGCCCTATTTTCTTAGATGGCGATGTATCCGATGTATACTGGGGTGGGTAGTCGTGTGTCCATCAACGGCCACCTCAGTGATTTGGTGCCGCAGGTGAGTGGAGTGA
The DNA here is from genome assembly GCF_052324685.1 of Brachyhypopomus gauderio. Taxonomy (NCBI): domain Eukaryota; kingdom Metazoa; phylum Chordata; class Actinopteri; order Gymnotiformes; family Hypopomidae; genus Brachyhypopomus; species Brachyhypopomus gauderio. The sequence continues at coordinate 616,251 of NW_027506888.1, forward strand.
GGCAGGGGTGCCCTCTTTCGCCCCTACTCTATGCACTCTATATAGAGCCACTCGCGGCAGCCATCAGGGCTCACCCGGGAATAGACGGTCTCCCCCTCCCCGGGAGCAGTGGTGAGGTAGGTAAGCTGGCCCAGTATACAGATGACACAACGTTGTTTGTATGCTCGGACCAGTCACTCAGACACGCCTTAGACAAGGTTCGGGGTTGCCTTTGGTGCGGCATTGAATCTCGGCAAGTCAGTGGTCAAGTACTTCGGCAGCTGGAGTGTCAGGAGGGACGTCATGGTATTGGGGGTCCACTTCACACCTGAAGGGGCTGCCCGGGTTAACTGGGAAGAAAGATTGGTCTTGGCCAGGCGTAAGATAGGGCTGTGGAAAGCCAGGTCTCTTTCCTTCCTAGGTAAGGTGTTGGCATTAAAAGCGGATGTGCTTCCCTCTACACTCTTCTTAGCTCATGTGTACCCCATGCCTCCTCATATGAGGAGAAGCCTGACAAAGGACGTTTTCAATCTCGTCTGGGGGGGCAAGTATGAGTATGTGAAGAGGGAAGTTATGTACCTCGGTAAGGATAAGGGAGGGCGGGATGTGCCTGACATTCCGCTCAAGCTTGATTGCCTGTTTTTTTGCACAGCTTTGTGCGTGTCTGGTTGCTCCCGTAGAGCACCTGCACCAGCACTTTGTAAGGTTATGGTTGTCCTGGCCAATGTGACAATTAGGGGTGTGTTTAAAAAATCAATCTTTCAATTCAAATCGATCTTCATTTGAATGTTTCGATATCAATATATAAAACCTGAGATCAATCTTTAGAATTAGCCAATTTTTCCCGCATATGCCTACCGTTTTAACGTCTCGTGAGATCATCCTTTTTTTCTCGAGCACCGCCACTTGGCTGGGGTGATCAGTTAACCTCCTGCCTTCCTCGGGTCAAAATGACCCGCCACTGTGTTAAAACCCCCCAAAGAATCCACAAAATGCTTTTTTTTTTACTTGAAATTTTATGACTTTGCCTAGATTGGTCCCAACAGTAGAAAAAGTGAAATTTTGCTTTTATTCACATTTCCATGTAAGCTGAAGCTGCAAGAGAGACTTTGCTTTCAAAAATGAGGGGTCACAATGTGACATGTGACAATTTCTTCAGCTCTTATGAACTTGGACAGCAGCTCCTGAAGAGGAAGATCACCATGGATTCTACAGTTAGAAAGAACAAATGAAATGTTGTAATGATACAAGGAACACTCAAACTAAAATGTATTAAGATATTAGTGTTTATACTGTGAACAACAGTTACATTCTTTTTTTAATATCAATTAATGCACACTCTTCCACATAGCTCCTTTACCAGAAAAGGCATTGAAAGCAGTTTTGAACAGCCTTTTAATGTGCAAATTAAGTTTTTTTTTACATGTAACAAAAACATTTATGAACATAGTTCTGAATATTGTAAACATTAAGGTCCAAAAACTAAGATTTATTCCATATTATTTATTAAGATTTTTAGGTCCAGTAGACCAGAGCTGTTCTTTTTCTAACAGTCACTATTAAGCTCTTAGGTCCTTTGACTCCCCGGTGAGTCCAAGATGGCCACTGTGCAAGTATTTCTATTAATTGTATTATTATCTCAGCGATACAACATCATAAACACATGGTTCAAACGTTTTTGAAACTGGAAGCTGTCCTTTTAAATGTTAATTCATTCTTGAGCAGACTGGCCGCAAGGAGCCAATACATGAGCGAGTTGAAGCACGCCCATATTTGGCTAATCCTTTTATGGCTTGCACAAGGGGGGGTTTATTGCTCCCCCGGTGTGACTGCCTGTGACTCCTGTTACTGGCAGATTCAAGTGTCAGTCATTACATGATTGCTGACCTCACTCACATCGCCCTTCACGGAAGTAGGAGGACTTTAGATCCATTTACCTGCGGACAAATGGAAATCCAAACATTGACGTCTGCTAGCTAGCGAGCTAGCGTCTAGTGATCTACATGGCGATGATGAAGGTATGTTGATGATCGATGACTAAATGAATGTTATTTTGCAATATTGCTCACTATAGTAGCGGGCGATCACAGATAGGCTCGCGATTTTTGCGATGGTGTGTTGTAGTTCGTTTGCTAGCTAGCATCTAGCTAGCTAGCGTCTACTGATGAACCTCAGTTGATTTCCTGAGGGGTTTTATGAAAAGTATAACATATTGAAGGCTGAATGAATGTTATTTTGCAATATTGCTCACTATAATAGCGGACAATCACAGATAGGCTCACGATTTGTGCGATGGTGTGTTGTAGTTCGTTTGTAGTTCTATGTAGCATCTAGCTAGCTAGTGTCTACTGATGAAGCTATATTGTAGTCCTGAGAAGAGACTCATGACCGATGACCCGACGACCGATGACCTTAGGAAACATATCGCCCTTTGCGGTAGAAGCTTTAGACTCTTTCCGTAGCCTGCGGTAAACGAGTAAACAAACCAGTTTTGCTTCAGTGGTTCACCTTCAACTACTACTAGCCCTAGTGATCTACATAGCGGTTATGAACCTATGTTGATTTCCTGAAGGGTTTTATGAAAAGTATAACAGATCGAAGGCTAAATGAATGTTATTTTGCAATATCGCTCACTATAATAGCGGACGATCACAGATAGGCTCGCAATGTGTTACTAGCTGGCTAGCAAGCCTCCTGGCTAGCTGGCTAGTGTTGCGCTTGGTTCCACTTTCACCTTAGCGCAGCATGTTCGTTGATGCAAGAGAAAACATTACCAGTCTTGTCTTTAACCTTTTATTATAAGCAAGTAAAAATACAGAGATCTCTGGAGAGAGAGTATGCAAAACCCTATCTACTCTACCCTATAGCATTGTGCGCAGGTCTCTCTAACTCAGACACTTTTCCTCCTGTCCTATATAGTGTGGTCTGGGTATAAGCCCCCACCTTTGCTACTCAGCGATGGAGTCTCCCTATGTCTGATAACTTGTCTGCCTATTGCTCAAAAACTGTTTTTGCATGTTCTCCAAAAGTTGTTTGTCTAACACTTTCAGAATTAGATGAGCCCATCTTAGTTCCCTAAATCCTACAACATGTTTTGACAAATTAGCGATCACAAAGGTGAAAGAGGCCCCACGTCTTGGGGTTGTAATCCACTTAACTTTCACTACTTGGGGTTGCACCTAAGTTACAGACGTCAAACACAACATACATTTCTTCTCTAGAAGTGAAAGCGATGTTTTCACTTCTTGGTTTGCAAATGTCAAGTGGACCTACAGAGGCTATTTTGAAGCTTTCTCTTTTTTAGCTAACTTTCTCCTGCACGTACTTAAAAAGGGCAGACAAGCATATTCTCAGATACTTTTGATAAAAAGTAATTTGATTAACACTGTAATGTAAACAAAATATAAAGGGATTACAATATTGATCTTAAGCAGTATGATTAACTGTAATGCTAATGTATTTTAAATATAATTTCCAACAATTCCCCCTTTTGATATCTTAAGATATCACAACTTGGTTTCTTCCAAAACTACCATCTCATCTTCTGACTCCAACAATGACATCATACCCTATCATCCTTGTGGTTCCTTTCAGTCTTTCTGCTGATGAAACGTTCCACTAAGCTTCTTATGCATGGAATACAACAACATCCTCATATAATCGCAATACTCAAAATGCAGCAATGGATGTTAATGCTGTCATAAGAACTTTATGCTTGCAAGATGGCCATTCCAGCCGGCCAGTAGTATAATTATCAACCCCTAAAGCTTTATGTGAAACTCTCCAAGCAAACTCAATTTTACAGTTACTATTAAGACAATAATGGCCTCGACCCACCATGGACCCACATACACAGGGGGCAGTCCCCTGGAAGGTCCTGGTGACCCAAACAGTGTATGGCCAACATGCTGTTGAGTTATAATAATCACACTGCTGCTAGTTTTAATGATAATGCAAAAACATGTAGTCAAATAAACAATGTTAAACAAGGCCTGTAAAACAAAATTAGATAATATTACCAAAAATCCAAATACATCACAAAACTTTTACTTAATCTCTGCCAGCGTCCTCTATTCTTCTTGGAGGTGAGATTATCTTCTTATCCCACGTAGGAGGTCAGGGTGGACTACCTGATTGTCGAACCTCCGCTCTCGGGTAAATTATTCTGACCCGTTGTTTGAGAGCTCCGTATCTCGGCACGCTGGTTCTGATGCTCAGCACCGGCTGAGGTGGTACCACGTTTCTCCTTTGCCCTTCAGTCGGACGGAGTGTGATGTTCTCTTTAGTGACCTTGAATGGACTGGTCCACCTGGGCTCTGACCACTTTCTTTTGATGACCTTGAGCAGGACCCATTTAGTGACGGGCAAGTCTGCTCATGAGTTGGTTCTGACTCCTCTCCTTGTACCTGGACAGAATAAGCTTCACATATTGCTTTTTAGTGCATTGTAACCTTCTTTGTACAACCCTGAGTACATCTGTCAGGTTTCGCAAGCGCGTTGGGGGACCCCCGAAAACTTCTCACTGTCATGAGCTCAAACGGCATGAATCCTGTAACAAAATTCACTAAACATCTTCTGGCCAACAATACAAATACATTTGTGCACATACCTTTACCTTTATCCTTACCATTTATAATTTCCAATTTAGCCTGAGATTGAGAATGATAAACCAACCCATATTTGTGTCTCAAACCCAAATTTTTTTCCACAAATTTTTGCTTCTAGCTAGTGAAGTGCATCCCATTATCTGAGCACACTAACTTAGTAAACAATGGTGCAGTATCCAGTAATTTTATCAACATTTTGCAGATTGACTTAAGAGTCTTCTGCCCTGGTGGGAAATGCTTCTACCCAACCTTGGTTGGGTAGTCCTTGTATTGGTATTAACATGTCCATGTAGTCAATCTGAATTTCTTCTCCTACATACATTGCATATATTTATACTCTTTATTTATTTCTCTTGTATATCTGAATCTTACATATGTGTAGTTCCTTACACTATTCTCTGCTGCTGTAACAATGCAAATTTCCTCACTATCTTATCTTAGCTCCTGTGGGCCAGGGAGCCTACTTAGACCTGGTCTTAAAGCATGACAGCTGTTCGGCACATTTCAAAAATCACATTACTCTGTCCAGTCTGCTTTTATGTCAGTATGGGTGCCATCAGTAACTAAAATTTTCCTTCATGTATTTTTACCCACGTGCTACCCTGTGTGCCTCAGTTCACATTGGTTTGATCAATAGACTCTGTACCCCGTTTGGTCCTTCCCAGACTTCCTTACTTCCTTATCTCTTTTACCATCTTTGTTCAACAATGCTATTTTATTTTATTTCATTAATTAATTAATTAATTTAATTTTTTCTTTGGGGTAGATTTTTCCTGTAGTTTAAGTAGCTCTGGGCCCTGTGGTAGAAGAGATCACTCCTCGTCTGCCCTGCAAACCATCTGATGGGCTCCTGTGACATAGCCTGCTTGCCTCTGTCTCTCAGCTCGCCCCCCCTTTTGATATCCTGTAACTGTGTGTGTGCGACTTCTGCTTCATGCTGTGTGCTGTCTAACAGGAAGTTGAGGTGTATCAGCAACTTCCTCTTCCCCCTTATTCTGAAACCCACTCCGATCCTGCAGGAGTGTGTTTCAGACACATCTAAGTAAAATGGTAGGTTATAATCATCAACTGCCTAAGTCCACGGCCTGTGCCAATACCTGTTTTAGTTTAATGAATTGTCTTTCTCTGTAATGGGGAAATACTAGTCAAATGAAGTTGTTTTAATAAACTAGGTATTACAAGATTTAAATTAGCTCACACTCAGAATGTTAGTTGTTACCGATGCCTTGCTGTACTCTATAAAAAATGACATTTTTTTTGACATTGTAAATATAATTAAGTTTTTTTAAGTACTATCTAAAAGAATAATCTAGTAAGAATCTCACAGAAAATTACATGCAATACTTGGTGTTTCTCTGTAATAGTTTGTCTTCAAATACATTTGTATATTTTAGTCTAAATAGCAAAGTAAAATTTACAATGCTTTTGTAATTTTCTTTTTGTGAGAAGCTAAACTGAAAACAGCAAGTAAAAGGTCACTTGCAGAATCCACGCATGCGCAGTGATATCAGCAAGTCAAACGTTTTTCAACGGAGTGCAGCTGAGATTTTGTTACTGTTGCTGCACTAAAAGAAGCTATTTTTTTTTTTGCTTCACAAAATGTTGCACAATGCTTTGTAACATTTTAATGCTGGTTTTATATCAGAAATTAATACTGTTAATAAAAATATTTATCAGTTAAACATTACTAAAGAACTTAAAAAATTACTACTATTGTCACGTTGAGGACCCCGGCCCCTCCCTTTTGGGCGTGTGTCAACGTTGTCCACGTGCTTTGTCTGCGTTAGTGTATATACGTGGTTAGGGTTTTGTCGTGTGATTAATAAGTCTCACCTGTGAATCATCTCGTGATCACGTGGGGCTAATGTAGTTTGTCTATTTAATGTGCGCTCGTGCAGTGTCCTGTGCTCGTCGTTGTCTAGGTTTACACGTTGCTGTGTGTATGAAAGTTGTTTGTTGCTCATGCGCTATTGCGCAATATCTGTTAAAATAAACGAAGTGACGTCAGTCCAAAGGATTCCGTGTCTCGTCCTTCGTGACAGCCCGAACGTCACAACTATTACGTAAATAATAAAAGCCATGGGAGAATGTGGTGCTACATTGTTGTAGTAAAATCTACTAAAGTACACCGAGTAAAATCTAATTGCATATATTGTGTTGCAAAGTAACATTTACTGAAACATTTTGTAGTTAAATACACTGAAAATTATGAGTACATATTACTTGAATATATGCTTTGTTAAATTTACTTGCTGTTTCTACATGGAAAAACTTTCCTAAGTTTTTTTTCTTTTATTTATTTATTTTTTTTGTAAACCATACTCCAAATTTTTCAGTGTACTGGCTCTCCTTGTCATGCTTCCCTACTCCTTTCCCATGTGACCAGGGTGTGAAGCTAACGAGATCTGTGGAGTGGCTGAATCTCCCATCATATACCAGCACTGCTGGGCATGTCTCAGCTTTACAGGGGTCGCCGCACCCTTAGGCCTCACAGACCCCTAGTTTCAATTTCCCATACTTGATCCTGTAGCTGTTCCTCAAATTCCTCCCATGAATTGGATCCCTTCCTATGTCCTATGTCGGGTGGTGGGACAAAGATTAAATCAAAGTGATCCGGCTTCAAGGTCATGAACTGGGAGTGGACGCCCCTCGCGGCTCATGAGTGAGGCTTCAGGAAACCGCTGTAGATAGCAACCGTGGAGGGCAGTCTGTGGACATCAGGTGCATCAGGTGTCTGCTGTCTGTGAACAGTGCATTTGTAATGTCTCTTCCACACAGGTTAACAGGTGCAGTGTTTGAACCTGTGTTTAATGGCCTGCTGGCCGCAATGTACAGTCATTAGAACAGCTTTGTGCAGACTTTGATATTCTCCAGCCAGAAATGATAGTCTTTGAGTACCGCCAGTGAGGGACAACATAGGTTTTGCCGTGGTTTTGCTGTCCGAGTTCTCATCAGGGCCCCGCCATTGCCCTGGTGCTGCTGAAGGGTTTGGTGCTGGACCTCTGACCTCTGGCCCTCCTTCATCCTACGGTTCTGTGGGGACTCTCTTTCGCCCAATGACTCTCCTGAACAGAAAGAGAACATCCACCCCACCTGCCACAACGAAGTTGCCAGGATCACTGTGACCATCCCCTTCCTCTAAAATTTAGGTTAAACCCAAACTGTGGATACTACTTCATAAAATAATACACTTAGGGGACATATTGAGGTCTCTGGGGCGGACCCCCGCTCTGAGGACTGTTGCAGTGCAACAACATGCTCAGAGACATTTCATCTCTGCCCAGCTTCAAGAAGAGTCTCAAAACCTTCCTATTTAGATCTGCTTTTAATTAAGAAACTCCAACTCTGTTCTAAATGCCATCTTATTTACTTTATTGCATTATTTTTCCATTATTTCACAATTTGTCACTTTATTACATTCTTTTATTGTTTTCCATGTTTAATTTCTTTTAACATTCTTTTCCCTTTCTCTTTACTTCCTTTTAATGTTTTCTTTTTTTATTATTATTTATCCTGTAAAGCACTTTGAGTTGCATGTATGTATGAAAGGTGCTATACAAATACAGATTATTATTATTATTATCATTATTATTATTGTTGTTATTATTATTAAACATTTCCCAGTCACTTTAACTGGCGTCAGGTTCCCCATATTGAACTGACAACATACAGACCCATTCCCAAAATTTGAAAAACATGGAAATGTTGATCAATATCCAAAAAAGCTACTTTCATGGATTATGTATTCAGGGCCAGCAGTGTAAACAATTTCAAGTATTTATTTTTATTATTTTTATTTGTTATTATTATTATTACTACCACTCCTCTAAGTCTCCCAGAGCCAAGCTCTTTCCTGCTGTCAGCTTATCCAGTTTAACTAACCAAATGCCTCCTCCCTCACTGGGCAGTGAAGTCAGTCAATGGCAGAGACTAATATTCACCAAGGCCAGTGGGCCTGTGCACAAATGGCATGTTTAAAACTCCCTGTAATTTTGACTCACTTTTCCTAGATCTAGTGCCCTGGTACGGGCCTACAGACTCATCCAACTCACAACACTCTGGGGCTAAATGCTGGGGCGAGAGAAGCTGTTTTGTGACATTACATCATTCTTCTCTGGCTTCTATCAGTTCCTCTACTAGGGAGACACTTCCTGACTTCAAACCATCGCCCCCCACTGTTTCTCCCTCTGACATGTTATCTTCACTCTCTTCACTCACCCCCACGTGTGCGCTCTCAACATCTGACTCCACCCAAGTCCCTTTTAATTTGCAGTTAATCCTTACCGCGCGACCTGACTTACTTTTATTGTCTATTTCCCTTTTTCTTGCTCCCTTAACTCCCTTCTTGGTCTTTCCTAGTTTAAATCCTTTAACAGGACTAGCACGCTTCTCTACCTCTGCTCGCCTGCCTGTCTTCTGTGTGCAGCGTGTTCTAATGTTGTTCACCACTTCCTCTCTGTCAGTCTATTCAGAGTACTCAGACTCTCTTCCTGATCTGGCTTCCTGTGAACTGTCGCAGTTCTCCCCCCCTCTCTCATCTTGTCGAACGGCTCAATTTGCATTGGTTTTTACACTCTTTATTGGGAGTTTTAACTATTTGCAGGGTTCCTGTTTTTACATTAACCACTGCATAGATTCCTTTTGTAGTGTTGGTGGCACTCTCCTGTGAGGGTGGCATATTTTTCTTACTCTCCGCTATCTTCCTGGCCTGTTCTCCGATAGCCCAAGCCAACAACACTTATATTTTGCATCGCAATGCTAGTTCTCTTTCACGATTGATAATTTGTTGCTCTTTCAGTTGTTCTAATTTGCAGAGAGACTGTGATGATTTATGGTCAATGATGTCACCTCAAGACACACGGTCGTCACCTGCCTTCCTGCCTTGGACACCCATACGTCTAATTCAGCATAACAGCCAGCCCTTATTTAGTTCCACTTCTTACAATTTTCTTCAATAGCATAAATTACTTTACTGGTCATATTCATCTGTTTCTCTAAAGTATTTCATTCCCATGAACCAACATTCCATTCTACATCAAACTGTTTGTATGACTTCTGCATTTCCTCACCATGTTGATAAAAAACAGATACTCACCTGAAATTGTCTTCAACCTTACTTACTAGACTGAGGGTTCTGTTGACACCGTAAGGTTTACCACCCTCAATCAATTCAGGTTCCTTGTCCGGCTTTTTGCTTGTCCAATTTGGGTATTTATGGATTCCTCCGGTCCAAAGGTCTACCAAAACCTAGCGCGCGGGGACTTTAACCCCTGCGTATCCGTTCGCCCCGTCAGACGAACGGTTCGGCTCGCCACACCACGAAAACAAAACCACTTATTATGCCGGTAGGGACTCTAACCCTTTTTCCATAGGGACTCTAACCCTATATTTTCCTTTTTGGGACTGAAACCCTTTTCCTTTTAGGGACTGAAACCCTATTTCCTTAGTAAAAAAATTATTGATTTATTTTATTTTATTTATTTTTTTAAACCAAAGACTGGATTTAATTTGGTATCGCCCAAGTGCCATTAGTTCATCACAATTTAGTTATGCACAATTTGCAGAAATTTGTTGCAACAGGTTTTCTGCTTACCCCTAGTTTTTGTGCCGGCACGGATGAACTAACAGCCTTTAGACGAAGAATTCCAAAACGTCTCGCATCACGTCGGGAGTCACCAAAAATGTTGCGCTTGGTTCCACTTTCACCTTAGCGCAGCATGTTCGTTGATGCAAGAGAAAACATTACCAGTCTTGTCTTTAACCTTTTATTATAAGCAAGTAAAAATACAGAGATCTCTGGAGAGAGAGTATGCAAAACCCTATCTACTCTACCCTATAGCATTGTGCGCAGGTCTCTCTAACTCAGACACTTTTCCTCCTGTCCTATATAGTGTGGTCTGGGTATAAGCCCCCACCTTTGCTACTCAGCGATGGAGTCTCCCTATGTCTGGTAACTTGTCTGCCTATTGCTCAAAAACTGTTTTTGCATGTTCTCCAAAAGTTGTTTGTCTAACACTTTCAGAATTAGATGAGCCCATCTTAGTTCCCTAAATCCTACAACATGTTTTGACAAATTAGCGATCACAAAGGTGAAAGAGGCCCCACGTCTTGGGGTTGTAATCCACTTAACTTTCACTACTTGGGGTTGCACCTAAGTTACAGACGTCAAACACAACATACATTTCTTCTCTAGAAGTGAAAGCGATGTTTTCATTTCTTGGTTTGCAAATGTCAAGTGGACCTACAGAGGCTATTTTGAAGCTTTCTCTTTTTTAGCTAACTTTCTCCTGCACGTACTTAAAAAAGGCAGACAAGCATATTCTCAGATACTTTTGATAAAAAGTAATTTGATTAACACTGTAATGTAAACAAAATATAAAGGGATTACAATATTGATCTTAAGCAGTATGATTAACTGTAATGCTAATGTATTTTAAATATAATTTCCAACACTAGCTGGCTGGCTAGCTAGAAACTGCTTCTGTGCAAAATTTGTCATTTATTCTTTATAAAATCATTACTTATTTTTTTATTATTTCGTTTTTGTCTTTTGCCTAGATGTTTGCTTTGTAGATGTGAAAGTATAGTATAGAATAATCTAGTTGAGTGGATATGTTTTGGCTAAGCTGATTTAGCTTGGAAGTTTGGTAGTTTTGTAGTTTGGTGTACACATTTCTACTTGTATACTACTATATATATTACATGTTTCACTATTTTTTGTGAAGCAAACACTTGAGCAAACATTTCAAGCAACAATATTATTGATCTCTTTCAGTAAATGTGTAATTTCATATAAAATATGAAAGAATTTTTGAAAATATGCCTCATATTTCCAGGTTTAGGACCATATTATTTATTTATGCAATACTTTAAGTCAATGTAACCTCATTAGGAAGAGAGCTGAGATTGTTCTGAACATTTTGATATGAGACATGTGGGTAAAATGACTGATCTCTCCGGCGCCGCTCGAGTGGCTGCCTGTTACAGCAGCTCCCGCTCATTGTGAGCGTTTTTCTCTTACTTTTTAGCTCTTTTTTATAACAGTTTAAGTTTACGCACTTCTTTACTCTGTCCGCACACCGTGGCAGTAAATTTGTGAAGTTTGCACTTTTTCTTTCTTTGTTATTTCTCGCGTATTATATACACGACCGGGGATCCAGTGCACAGCATGCAGGACCCCATTGTTTACACTCGGGAGCAGCTTCTGGCGCTACGTGACTCAGCGGGCGCCCCAGGGGAACGAGCTGAGATCCCCCGCGAGCTGAGGAGGAGACGACGGGGGAATCGCGCGGGGGCTCTGCGCCGGGCAAGAAGATGTTACAAACCAGTTCTCCCTTCCGTTATCATGGGCAATATACGATCTCTCTCTAACAAGATGGACGAGTTAACGGCGCTGACCCGGCACGAGAGGGAATTCCACGAATTTAGCGTCATGGTGTTTACGGAGATGTGGCTAACGGCGCTAACTCCGGACTCTCTCGTCTCCCTGGAAGGCTTTCACCTCACCCGAGCGGATAGGACAGAAGAGAGTGGTAAGAAGAAAGGAGGAGGACTGGCAGTGTTCGTGAACAGTAGATGGTGTAACGCTGGGCACATCACTGTTAAGGAGCAGAGTTGTTGTAAGGACATTGAACTGTTAGCAGTTAGCATGAGACCCTACTATCTACCGCGGGAGTTCTCACACGCTATCGCGATAGCTGCGTATGTTCACCCGTCTGCTAACGCCGACACTGCCTGTGACGTCCTGCACTCAGCTGTGAGCAGGATTCAGACCCAGCACCCCCAAGCCCTCCTTCTGATTTCTGGAGATTTTAACAACTGTTCTCCATCATCGACCCTGTCTACGTTCACCCAGTACGTTACCTGCAAAAACAGAGACAATAAGATACTGGATCTGTTTTATGCCAACACAAAGGGAGCATATAACTCATCACCCCTCCCTCCCCTAGGAAGATCTGATCACAACCTGGTTCATCTTCTCCCTGTGTACAAACCTCTTGTACACAGAGAACCAGCCGTGACCCGCACAGTAAAGAAATGGACTGTGAAGTCTGAAGAGGCTTTGAAAGACTGTTTCAGCACAAGGAACTGTGTGATCCACATGGGGAGGATATCGATGGTCTCACACACTGCATAACAGACTATGTGAACTTCTGTGTGGAGAACACCGTACCCACCAAGACTGTTCGGTGTTTCTCCAACAACAAACCCTAGATTAACCCCAATATAAAGGCTCTCCTGAAGGAGAAAAAGAGAGCTTTTAGATCAGGTGACAAAGAGGAGATGAGGGGTGTGCAGAGAGAACTGAGGAGAAAGATCCGAGAGGGCAAGGCCAGCTACAGGAGGAAGATGGAGGTCCAGCTGCAGCAAAATAATGTCAGAGGAGTCTGGAATAGCCTTAAAACTACTTCCAGCCACAAGAAGCCTGACTCCCAGGCTGGACGGGACCAGAAGTGGGTGAATGAACTCAACCTGTTCTTTAATAGGTTTGATCACTCACCTGCCCCCTCCACTTCACAGACACCACTGCCGGGATCTCCCTGTCTGGCAGCATCAGCATACTGCCCCACACCCTCTTTTACACCCAACCCCCTCCCTTTCAACTCACAGCCTCCACCAAATGACTCCCCTGCTGACACACACTCCAGCAGCCAGCCCCCCCACCAAACAGCTCTCCTGCTGACACACACTCCAGCAGTCAGCCCCCCCACTTCAGTCTGGCATTTACCACGTCCAAGGTGAGAGGTAAGCTCAGGAGGATCAAGATCAGGAAGGCTGCAGGCCCAGATGGAATCAGCTCAAGGCTTCTCAAGTTCTGTGCCTACCAGTTGTGTGGTGTGGCCGGACACATCTTTAATCTCAGTCTGAGATTAGGGAGAGTTCCACAGCTGTGGAAAACATCTTGCGTGGTACCAGTGCCAAAGACCCCACACCCGAAAGACTTTAATAGCTATAGGCGTGTGGCACTGACCTCACACCTGATGAAGACCCTGGAGAGACTGCTTCTTGTCCACCTCTGCCCCCTGGTGAGTCCAGCTATGGACCCACTTCAGTTTGCCTACCAACCTGGCATTGGAGTGGAGGATGCCATCATCCACCTTCTACACAGGTCTCTCTCTCACCTGGAGAATGCTGGGAGCATCGTGAGAATCATGTTTTTTTATTTCTCTAGTGCTTTCAACACAATCCAACCCACACTACTGAAGGACAAGCTGGAGTGTGCTGGTTTGGACCATCACCTCGCCACCTGGATCTTGGACTACCTCACAAACCGACCTCAGTATGTGAGGACACAAGACTGCCAGTCTGACGTAGCTGTCTGCAGTACGGGGGCTCCACAGGGAACAGTCTTTGCTCCCTTTCTCTTCACTCTCTACACTGCTGACTTCAAGTACAGCTCTGCCAGCTGCCACCTGCAGAAGTTCTCAGACGACTCTGCTATTGTCGGCCTCATCAGTGAGGGAGACGACAGGGAGTACAGAGGACTGACGCAGGACTTTGTGGATTGGTGCCAGAGGAACTGCCTGCAGATTAACACCAGTAAAATGAAAGAACTGGTAGTGGACTTCCGCAGGGCCAAACACTCTTCCCCTGTACCAGTGAACATCCAGGGAATGGACATTGAGATTGTGAGGTCCTACAAGTACCTGGGTGTTCACCTCAACAACAAGCTGGACTGGTCTGACAACACAGCTGCACTTTACCAGAAGGGTCAGAGCAGACTGTATCTCCTGAGGAGACTCAGGTCCTTTGGAGTGGAGCGCGCGCTCCTGAGGACCTTCTTCGATGCTGTGGTGGCATCAGCCATCTTTTATGGAGTGGTCTGCTGGGGCAGCAGCATCTCCGCGGCTGACAGGAAGAGACTGAACAAAATCATTAAGAAGTCCAGCTCTGTCCTGGGGGGCCATCTTGACCCGGTGGAGGTGGTGGGAGACAGGAGGACCAGGACCAAATTCAAGCACATGCTGAAGAACCTGTCCCACCCCATGCATCACTCTCTGACCGCACTGAGCAGCTCCTTCAGTGCCCGGCTGCTGCACCCGCGGTGTGTGAAGGAGAGATACCGCAGGTCCTTCCTTCCACACGCTGTCATACTGTACAACAGCCACTGCTCTCCATAGCTCACCTGTACTGTACAACAGCCACTGCTCTCCATAGTTCACCTGTACTGTACAACAACCACTGCTCTCCATAGTTCACCTGTACTGTACTACAGCCACTGCTCTCCATAGTTCACCTGTACTGTACAACAGCCACCGCTCTCCATAGTTCACCTGTACTGTACTACAGCCACTGCTCTCCATAGTTTACCTGTACTGTACAACAACCACTGCTCTCCATAGTTCACCTGTACTGTACTACAGCCACTGCTCTCCATAGTTCACCTGTACTGTACAACAGCCACCGCTCTCCATAGTTCACCTGTACTGTACTACAGCCACTGCTCTCCATAGTTCACCTGTACTGTACAACAGCCACCGCTCTCCATAGTTCACCTGTACTGTACTACAGCCACTGCTCTCCATAGTTCACCTGTACTGTACAACAACCACTGCTCTCCATAGTTCACCTGTACTGTACAACAGCCACTGCTCTCCATAGTTCACCTGTACTGTACAACAACCACTGCTCTCCATAGTTCACCTGTACTGTACTACAGCCACCACTCTCCATAGTTCACCTGTACTGTACTACAGCCACTGCTCTCCATAGTTCACCTGTACTGTACAACAACCACTGCTCTCCATAGTTCACCTGTACTGTACTACAGCCACTGCTCTCCATAGTTCACCTGTACTGTACAACAGCCACCGCTCTCCATAGTTCACCTGTACTGTACTACAGCCACTGCTCTCCATAGTTCACCTGTACTGTACAACAGCCACTGCTCTCCATAGCTCACCTGTACTGTACAACAGCCACTGCTCTCCATAGTTCACCTGTACTGTACAACAACCACTGCTCTCCATAGTTCACCTGTACTGTACTACAGCCACTGCTCTCCATAGTTCACCTGTACTGTACAACAGCCACCGCTCTCCATAGTTCACCTGTACTGTACAACAGCCACTGCTCTCCATAGTTCACCTGTACTGTACAACAGCCACTGCTCTCCATAGTTCACCTGTACTGTACAACAGCCACTGCTCTCCATAGTTCACCTGTACTGTACAACAGACACTGCTCTCCATAGTTCATACTGTACTGTACAACAGACACTGCTCTCCATAGTTCACCTGTACTGTACAACAGACACTGCTCTCCATAGTTCACCTGTACTGTACAACAGACACTGCTCTCCATAGCTCACCTGTACTGTACAACAGACACTGCTCTCCATAGCTCACCTGTACTGTACAACAGCCACTGCTCTCCATAGTTCACCTGTACTGTACAACAGACACTGCTCTCCATAGTTCACCTGTACTGTACAACAGACACTGCTCTCCATAGTTCACCTGTACTGTACAACAGACACTGCTCTCCATAGCTCACCTATACTGTACAACAGACACTGCTCTCCATAGTTCACCTGTACTGTACAACAGACACTGCTCTCCATAGCTCATACTGTACAACAAACTGCATACTGTACTTTACTGCTCTTACTGCTCTACCATGTACAATATTTAAATCTACCATGTATAATAACCATAACTGTTTACAACTACATACATTGCATATATATTTATACTCTTTATTTATTTCTCTTGTATATCTGTATCTTATATATGTGTATTTCCTGACACTATTCTCTACTGCTGTAACAATGCAAATTTCCCCGCTGAGGGATTAATAAAGGATTATCTTATCTTATCTTATCTTATCTTATTATCTTATCTTATCTTTTCTTAAAATGCTATAATTAAGTATGTTTAGAGACACATTTATGTAACCATGCTTAAACAGCAAAAATGCCCAAAGACCTCCTATGGTTAAAATGGTTCATGTTTATTGGAGGTTTGTCATGGGAACAAATAAAAAAGGAAGCTACATATGCATTAATATGTGAACTGAAACTGACAACTACACTAACAACACAGCACAAGGTTTACACTGTAGGGTAATGTTAATCTCCATTTTTAGTGGGCCGTGAACAGTGAATTAGCCTCCAACCATGATCAACAAAGGGACTGGATATGGTGAGTTTTTCTTTAACATTTAGAATTATAAGCTGCATTTCTAAAACAGACTGAAAGTGATTCAGTTATGTTTCATTAGAACTTGGGTATATAAATTACATATTTAAAAAGTATCCCCCTCTAAATAATCCCTAAACAAGCAGGAAAGTGATGTGTCAAAATGTCTCATCCTCAATAGAGAGACAATAAGTATTTTATTTAAAATGCTGATGTATGTCATGTATAAAAACACATGCAAAACTTTTAAAGGTCAAAAGCATGCAATGTCACATTTAGGGGTGTATTCAACTAAGGATTTTTATAGTTGAATCTGATTCGTCAGCTTTTCCCTTTAGTCGACTAATAGTCGAATCGGGTTTATTTTTAGTTTTTTTTTATTTAGAACATCTTAAACGGGATCCCGTTCTCATTCAGGACTTTTTTCCTCTTCAAAGTAAAAACCTAAAACACTCAGATAAATGAACAAATATAGTAGGTTGGCTTTATTCAGCTTTTATTTATTTACTTACTTATTTTTTATGAAACGTTAGAGCAGCGTTTCTCAACCAGGGTGCCGTCTGTCTTCATCGGGGGTGCCGTCAAAATATTCTGATGTGAAATAAAAAACTATAGTTTAAAAAATTTACGTTATTATACGCTTTAAAAATCATTAAAATTTATTTCATATGACCAGATCTCTCAAGTTTGGTGGGCGTGAGCTTTTTTTCAGGCGGGTGGATTGGAATCTGTCGCGATGGTTAGTGTAGCGGCTGTGTGTGTGTGTGTGTGTGTGTGTGGTTGGGGAGCGGGCTGGCTAAAGTTTACCAAGCAACAGCGCGATCTATATTCTGATTGGTTCAACCTGTTATAATATACAACCGATGGATTGGCTGAATATGCTGTGGTGTGCGGCGATTAGATTATTTAAAAAATTAATTAATAATAATAATATTCAAGCGTGAGAAATTCCATGTGTTGCGTGAGAGCGTGTGAAATCGCTAAAATGCGTGAGTCCCACGTTCAAAGCGTGCATATGACCTGCATATGACCCTTAACAAGGTCAGCACGTGATTACGCAGGTTTCCTAGTGATGGGCAAATGAAGCCTCTTGAAGCAATGAAGCTTTCCAACCCTTTGCTTTGCAAAAAGGTTCATTACTCGAGGCTTCATTCATCACTCACTAGTGACATCTGCTGGTGAAACTGTAACAGCCTCGTCATTCAGTTGGATCATACTTTCAACAATTTGTAAATGCAATATTGTCACAAAGTTTCCATCAAACTCATGTTTAGTAACAGGAAAATCAATTAAATCATACTTAATTGTCATGTTTTAATTATTAAAATGATTTGTAGCCAATCTAATCCTTGACCATTAGTGGTTGTGTTGGGTTTTCTTGTATGTCATGAACGTATTTGACAATGAAGATATGTTGTACTTTACTATATTGGGAATTGAGTGGTTGTTGAGGCAGACTGAATATTTTGAGTTAGAAACTGATTTAAAAAAAAACAAAATGTGTTTAAAATAATTGCTTCTTGGGGGTTCTAGATCTGGTTTGGTAGTCATGGCCTGGTGGTTAGGGAAGGGAAGTGGTTAGGGAACTGGTCTTGTAACCGGAGGGTCGTGGGTTCGATTCCCAGACCTGAGGCCATGACTGAGGCGCCCCTTAACCCTCAATTGTTCACTTATATAAAAATGAGATAAAATGTAAGTCGCTCTGGATAAGGGCGTCTGCCAAATGTAAAATGTTTTTAACATTACAAATAAGGTTTGCCTCTTCCAATGGTTTTTAGTCTGTTTTTGATGTGTGAATCTAATGTACATCCTGATCAAACAAAAAGAATTTAGAACGTTCCAGATTTTAAATTTAACCACCTTCTACAACACGAAGCAACAGGGTTCGTAGCGCTTTTATTTTGAAAAACGATACGCAAAATGAAGCAATGACGTGGCCGATGTAATGCGAGGCCTCGTTTGTTGCTGATCACGTGATTTTGCTCAATCTAACACAAGCTCCGAAGCGGGGCTTCATCGGACACGCCCCTTTTTACTCGGTACACGCTTCGAAGCGTAGCTTCAGATGTCCCATCACTAAGGTTTCCCACTGACTCATTTCAGACCGGAGCACATTTATGTGCTCTTTGTCTTAATAATTACTTTTTTTGTGTTATGTTGGCCGGGAGATGGTTGCAGAGAGTTTGTTTTAAGGGTTGCCAACTCACGCATTTGACCGTTTTCACACGCTCTCACACCACACTTCCGATATCTCACGCCGAAAAAAAAATCTAGTTTATTTACCTCTGATCCATATCAATTTCTATATTTATTAACAGAAATTAGGATGATTTTATTTGACAAAAGACTATATATAACGAAAACAAAGACATTTAATGTAACAACTAATGCTTAGCTGCATCCTTGGGCACCTCCATGCAGTTAGAATGGTACATGAACATCATAGTCGACTAGGGGGTATAGTCGACTATAGTCGAATCAGCAACTATTGCAGGTCACCTCTAGTCACATTTAATACCTACTTCACAATTCAATTCTTCAAAATTGCTAAAATGTTTTCTCAAAATCTCTAAATTAAAAGATAATATTTGTGTATGTAATAATAGAAACACATGGAATATTGTTCAGCCACCAGTTGTTGAACATTTTTCCATACAGTATGTCCATATATACACTTTAGCTTTCATTTTCCTTGTCAGCACCACTGACTTCTGTATTCAGATCCGAGGTTGAAGGATTGCACTGGCGAACAGGGAAGTGCAGGTTAGGCAGAAGAAATAAACATGTACATGGCAAAATGTTAACTACACAGCAGGCAGGGAAATACAGTGTATTCAGGCAGCTGCAGGAAATTAGTACACAGGGAAACCGAGCAATGTGGGGACAGAGAAACAGACCCAAGGCAGAGAAACAGAAATGTGAATCATAACTGAATCATAATTGAAGAGTGAACCAAGCAGCACAGCTTAGAACCAGTGAAGTGGAAGGAACAGGTAATCCTTTTGAACAGACTCTAATGGAGAACAGGTAATCTATTAAAACAACCTGTAATGCGGAACTGGTGGTGAGGGCAACACACTGACATACTGACAGTGACACATGCGCACAATGACACATGGGCACACTGACACACAAACACACTGAAACATTGATACACTGGCACATTGCTTGTGGGTTAGGTTTATGGTTGTGTGTCTTCTAAATCCAAAAGACAGAATTTTTGAAATACAGTTTTTCTTGCAGCAACTTTAAATAATGATGAGAGTTCAGAGCACTCATCTGGTGAGTATACTTTCATATATATATCAAATTACAAATAAATTAACTGAATACAGGACATGCTACAATCTCAAACTGCATTTCATGTAGCATGCTGTGATATTGACATCAGTGGCAGTAAATGCATATTACTGTCACGGTGAGGCGGCCCCTACCTCCGTCCACAGCGGCTGTTGTTGTTGTTGTTTTGTTACGTCATGTGCGTCCCTCAGGTGGGCGGAGCCCGTGATCCGTCTCACCTGAGGGTCGTTTGTTTGCCTGTATATGTCTTGTCTTTGTACCAGTTGACCGCTGGTCATTATATCCTTAATTCGGATCTACTCACGGGTTTTTGGTTTGCGCACTTCTTCATTAAACCATCCTTTTTCCCTGAGACTTGGCGTGATCGCTTCCTTTTGGTTTGCACTCCCTGCCCGTCAGAGAATGACCAGCCACTTTCGGAAGCCGCCAGTCTCCTTTACTTTCTCCTTCGTTCGTGGTCATGTCTCGTGGTAAGTGTTTGTCTGCGTGGTGTTTTGCAGGCATGAAAATCTGTCACCTTTCGCCATTTTGAAGTTGAAAAGGGTGACCTACGTGAATCGTGTAGATCCGATGAGTTTTTTTTTGGGGGGGGGGGGGGGGGGGGGGCCACGACTTATTAACGCATGGGAACGAGATACTAATGTCGCCTTTCACACGCGGCAACAAAGTTTATTTTTTCACAGCAGAGCAAGCAGATGCCAGGGATGTTCGCGAACTGACTGCCCAAGGAAGGTAAACCTGGCTTTATATAAAGTAATACTTAATTATCTTGTTCGCACGCGTTAATTATCTCGTTCGCACGCGTTAGTAAGTCGTGGCCACACGTTATTTTATTTTTTACATGAAAAATAATGTAAACCTTACGGGCTCCGTAATATTTGGCATCACCTGTCACTGTACCCCTGTACACCAGCAGTCACCCCCCCGTCGCTGTATCCCCATGACGTCACATGTCAACGCCCCCCCCACATGTCAACGCCCCGTCGCCGTATCCCCATGACGTCACATGCCCGCCCCCCGGTTTTCTCACCTTTTGAACCCCTGATCCATTTTCATGCCTGGTTTTGTGTGAAGAGCTCCGCCGTGCTTTTGTGTTTTGTGTGTGTGTGTGTGGCACGGCGAGGACCAGGGCAGTCTGCCCTGGGAAAGCTCTTCATGTTCGTTATTTGTTGGGAGAGTTCCGCCGTGCTTTTGTTTTGTGTGTGACACGGCGAGGACCAGGGTGTCTGCCTGGGAAAACTCTCTTGTTGTGTGTCATGAGTGTGTCCAAGTGAACGAACTCGAGGATCCGTGTGCGTGCTCGTTTGTTCTGTTAAGTGTTTTGTGTGTGTGACGCAGTCGCCACTCGTCACTGTCGCCTCGCTCCCTGTGTGTCGTGTGTTTTATGTGGGGAGCGACTGCGACTCTGAGTGATGCATCACTATAGTTTACATGTAGAGCACGTATGTATCGGTCTCATTCGTTTTCTGTTGTCGCACTAATTTCTGTTTGTTTAGTATTTGCGTGTGTGTTTTGTCCTCGTGTGCATGTGACATGTTGCGTGTAATTCCACGCATGCTCCTCCCCTTAAATGTGTGTTTGGTGGGGGGACCAGCTGTGGTCCCGTGCCACAGGGTATGGCACGGAGGGCGTCGGTGGGGCGCGTTTGTGTTTTATGTTGGTATGTGGTTGGGTGTGTTTGTGTGTGTTTTCTGTGCAGGTGCTTCTCCCTGGCGGTGTCATGGAGTTCCTGGACCTGTTGGGGGTCTCCACCTGGCAGGAGCCCCCTTATGTTGTGGGGTGACCGGAGCCCGGTCGTAAAGAGCCCCTCCCTAGAGGGCTGGGGCCCCCGGATGTTTGGGGACCATGGGGCTCCGGTCTGAGAAGCTCCTGCTGAGGATGGAGATCCTCCCTCCTGCCCAGGGTGACCAGGAGGCCCTTGGGGATGCTCCCCAGCCCGCGACGGGGGTGCTCTGGGCCTTGGTCTCTGGCGCTCCTGGGTTGGGTGGAGGAGTCCACCTTGCGATGAGGGGCCCCGGGAGGGGTTGGCTCCCCAGGAGGCTGGGGTGACCCCTTGCAGAAAGCAGGGGTCAGCTCTGGGAGGAGGTAGGTCCAGGAGGAGAAGTAGCCACGCCTCGGG
Organism: Brachyhypopomus gauderio; assembly: GCF_052324685.1. Classification (NCBI taxonomy): domain Eukaryota; kingdom Metazoa; phylum Chordata; class Actinopteri; order Gymnotiformes; family Hypopomidae; genus Brachyhypopomus; species Brachyhypopomus gauderio. The sequence goes on from NW_027506888.1 coordinate 638,396, forward strand.
GAGGTAACCTGCACACACACACACACTAGGGACGATAAAGGAGCCGTAGCTCCTGGTCCTCACACCGGTGGGGCTCACCGGCTGAAGGCCGGTTAGGGCGTGAGGGCCCTATGATCGACCGGGGCGTGGTTTTGTGTTGTTAACGGCCCAGTCGGTCCAGGGTCCTGCCCAGGGAGGTGAGCTAATGTTTTGTGTTTTGTGTTTCAGCTCCAGGACTGCAGGGGGTGTGTCCCTGCCTTCCTGCCCCTTCATGTTTTGTGTGCAGCCGCTGTGTGCCACACACCCAGTGGAGGGGAGTGCGGCTTGGTGGGGGGGGGTCTGTCACGGTGAGGCGGCCCCCTACCGGTCGCCTCCGTCCACAGCAGCTGTTGTTGTTGTTGTTTTGTTAAGTCGTGTGCGTCCCTCAGGTGGGCGGAGCCCGTAATCCGTCTCACCTGAGGGTCATTTGTTTGCCTATATATGTCTTGTCTTTGTACCAGTTGACCGCTGGTCATTATATCCTTAATTCGGATCTACTCACGGGTTTTTGGTTTGCGCACTTTCAATTAAACCATCCTTTTTCCCTGAGACTTGGTGTGATCGCTTCCTTTTGGTTCACACTCCCTGCCCGTCACAATTACCATGGCAGCAATTACAGCTTCAAGAAAACATTTATTATGGTCAACACAAATCACCTTTATAAATTCAGCTGTCAGCTAAAATTATACATACTGGAGTAATGCATACAAATAAACAAAACATACTCCAAAATAAAGATATAGAAGGTATCGCTAATTATAAAACAAAGCATTTTGAGATATTCAAAGACAATCAAAACACTTTTGTAACATTAAATAAATTGTGTAGTCAGCAACTGGTATAGGCTTATAATACATTATCATTGAGTATTGATTATTTGAAATCACCTATGCATGTTCATTTGATATTTACTGGTTCACAGATTTTGAAGTGAGGATTGTTCTGGTGGGTAAAACTGGAGCGGGAAAGAGTGCATCAGGAAACACCATCCTGGGCAGGAATGCCTTTCAAGCATTACCTTCTCCTGCATCAGTTACACAGAAGTGCTGCAAAGAGTCTGTGAACCATATGGGTAGAACAGTCACAGTAGTGGATACACCTGGCGTCTTTGGATCATTAACAGAAGAAAAAATATCTGCTCAAATAAAGGACTGTGTGTACATGTCTGTTCCTGGTCCTCATGCATTCCTGTTGGTGATCAATCTGGGGAGGTTCACACAGGAGGGCCAAAATGCTGTGAAATGGATTCAGAAGTACTTTGGAGAAGAGGCCTTAAAGTACACCACAATTCTGTTCACCCATCTCGATCAGCTGAAAGGAAAAAATTTGAATGTGTTTCTAAGTGAAAGTAAATACCTTATGGAGTTGATCAGCAGCTGTGAAGGCAGATTTCTTGCATTCAACAATGAAAATGTGGAAGACAGGATTCAAACCACAAAGCTCCTGTGTAGGATAGATAAAATGGTGAAGAAGAACGGGGGAGAGTATTACACCAACGAGATGTTTAAACAGGCTCAGAATGAGATTAAGAGAGAAAAGTGGAAGGAAAAGTGCAAAGACGTGGCACTAGGAGTGGGATCAGCGGTGGGGGCAGGAGCAATCGTGGCAGGAGGAGTGGCGATTGGGTTGGCAGAGGCTGTAGTAATGGGATCTGTGGCAGTTGCAGCTGGTGGCGCTCTTGCTGCTGGAGCAGGGGTGAAGCTTCTATGTGATAAGGTGAAAAAGCAGAGTAAAGACTCCACCAAATGAACCATGAGCATTCATTGTCTGAAAGTTACAGTTTTGCTGATGTTTATTTGTGCTTTTCAAAACAAAAAGTCTGAATCATGCACAGCAGACACAGCTTCCTACCATTCTAGAAAGTCTGTAATCATGTCATCCTATTTTTTTACACTTATACTGGTCTTTAATAATTTTTTTTCTTTGAAAAAAACTATTATTAATTATATTGTTTAAAGCTTTCATGAATCTAATTTTACAATTCTAATTCTTTAGTTAATGACACTGTTAACCTATTTGTTAATCTTTTGCCAATAACAATTTGTATTTGGAAAGTCCATTTAATAAAATATTCCACTGTAATTGCTGGACTGTGTATGAACTTGTTGAACTGAGTCCCTTGTTGCTTGTGTTGAGTGTGGCATGTATAGCTACTCTTCTTCCGTCAGTAGTGATAATAATAATTATATTTGTGTGAAGTGTAGGTTAGTTATTAGTATGACGGAGAAGATTTCGCTTTTAGAGGAACGCATCCGGGCTTTATAAAGTCCTAGAAAGTTTGTAGCAGCTAGCGTAGCGGCTAGCGTAGCAGGCCCGGGTTGCACAGCTGTAGCTAGCGAGCCCTCAGCTCCGGCATTAGAGCCCTCGCAGCGGGGCGAATGGGTGACGTCTCGGCAGCATAACCGTAGGGCTGAGCACCGTCCTTCTCAGGTTCCCGTGTCAAACAGGTTTGCCCCACTCAGTAATACACCGACTGAGCGACCTGTTAAAAGAGCTCTGGTGATAGGAGATTCACAGCTCAGACACGTGAACGTAGCGACTAGTTTAGAGACACCAGCGGCCATAGTCAAGTGTATCCCGGGGGCTAGAGCGCCTGACATCAGGGCTAATTTAAAGGTGCTGGCTAAACGTAAATATTCTAAGATAGTTATACACGTCGGCACCAATGATGTGGGATTGAGACAGTCTGAGATCACCAAGGATAATGTTAAAGAGGTGTGCGAGTTAGCGGGGACGATGTCAGATGCCGTAATATGCTCTGGTCCCATTCCAGTTCGGCGTGGCGCTGAAACCTATAGCAGGTTATGGGCGTTACACCGCTGGATGTCTAAATGGTGCTCAGATAACAAAGTGGGCTATATAGATAATTGGACACGTTTTGAGGGCAGGCCTGGCCTTTTGAAGCGAGACGGCATTCACCCCTCTTGGGAGGGTGCTGCTCTCATTTCTCATAGCATATCTGCTAGGCTTAATAGTGGTAGTGTAGGTGTAGTTAATGGGGATTGACAAACCAGAGCCGAGGCCAGGCAGCAGACAAACAGGCTAATCCGACTGTCTGCGAGCTGCAAAGAGACGTCACCTAGGTCACACCAGATTGAAACTGTGTCTGTTCCTCGAGTACCAAAAAATAATTCTCGTAAAGTTAGTAGACAAAATTTAATCAATGTTAAATTCAACTATGCTCCCTCAGAGAGCAGTTTAAATCTGAAACTAGGACTACTAAATATTAGATCCCTGTCATCTAAAGCATTGCTTGTTAATGAAATGATTACCGATCATGATCTATGCATGCTTTGCTTGACGGAAACCTGGACCCGACCTGACGACTATATGGCCCTAAATGAAGCTTCTCCCTCTGGCTATAGATATGTCCATAACCCCCGTCCAAATGGTCGAGGAGGTGGGGTCGCCACAATATATGACTCTGATATAGGCATTTCTCAAAAATTTGGCTTCAAGTTTAATTCTTTTGAACACCTCATCCTCACTGTATCAAATGTTTCAAATTTAACAAGCAACAAAGTGTCACAGTCGTTTATGTTGATTACTATTTACCGCCCCCCTGGTTCATACTCTGAGTTCTTGCAGGAGTTTTCAGACTTCCTGTCTCATGTAGTGCTATCAGCCGATAAGGTGATTATAGTGGGTGATTTTAATATCCATTTTGAAAATCGGTGTGACTCTTTTAGCATTCATTTTCAAGCAATTCTTGATTCAATGGGTATCACTCAGAATGTGGTGGGTCCTACGCATAACTGTAGTCATACTTTAGACTTGGTCTTGTCATTTGGTATTGACATATCCAGTTTAGCAATTCTTCCTCAGAGTGAGGCTGTTTCTGACCACAGCCTCATAACGTACGAGTTGTGTTTAACTGACTGTGTTCATCGGCCACCCCGCTATCAAATTAAACGAGCTATAACACCCAGCACCATAGCCGCGCTCACTGATATTTTACCGGGTCTGACAAACACTGATCCACTTGTAGCTCCGGAAGGACTAGAGCGTTTCACCGAGCACGTCGAGACTTCCCTTCGTACAGCTTTAGACAAAGTTGCACCACTACGATATAAGAGAGCCACGGAGAGAAGAATAGCGCCATGGTACAATGAGCACACGCGTAGCCTCAAACGAGCCGCGCGGATCCTGGAACGTAAATGGCGAAATATGAAGTTAGAAGTGTATAGACTATCATGGAAAAGCAGCATTATTGAATATAAGCATGCCCTCCATATGGCAAAGTCCTTATACTTATCGGCCTTAATAGAAAAACATAAAAACAATTCAGGACTCCTTTTTAAAACTGTTTCCAGCCTTACGAGGAGTCATGAACAAAACAATTCTCTTATTCCACTAGAGTGTAGCAGTAACAATTTTATGAAATTCTTTAATGATAAGATTGATAAAATTAGGGAAAACATTAGTAGTGCTATCTCAGAGCCTGTCAACATGCCAATGCACCTTGACAGCTGTCTGGTCAGCTCTGATGCCCTGTTCGAGTCCTTCTCCCCAATTGGTCGTGAGGAGCTTATTTCACTGGTGAAATCTGCTAAACCCTCCACATGCATACTAGATGCTGTACCAACCCATCTACTTAAAGAATTACTGCACAGCAATGTAGAACCGTTGCTTACTATAATAAATTATTCTCTGAGCCTGGGCTACGTTCCCAGTTCATTTAAACTTGCAGTCATCAAGCCGCTAATTAAAAAACCTGGTCTTAACCCCAAAGAACTGTCCAACTATAGGCCAATTTCTAATCTGTCATTCATATCCAAAATTTTAGAGAAAGTAGTTTCTTCACAACTCTCTTCCTTCTTACAGACAGAACATGTCTTAGAGTTATTTCAGTCTGGATTTAGAGCTCATCACAGCACTGAAACAGCACTAACTAAAGTACTGAATGATCTCTTAATATCCTCTGATAAAGGACACATTTCGTTTCTCATACTGCTAGACCTCAGTGCTGCTTTTGACACCATTGATCATAATATTCTACTTAATAGACTGGAGACACTTATTGGCATAAGAGGTCAAGCACTCTCCTGGTTCAGGTCCTACCTGACAGATCGTTACCAATTTGTGCTAGTAAATAACGAATGCTCTGAGCATTCTAAAGTAAAGTATGGTGTCCCACAAGGATCTGTACTGGGCCCCATATTATTCTCATTATATATGCTACCACTGGGCACTATCATTCGTAGGCATGGTATTAGCTTCCATTGCTACGCAGATGATACTCAGTTGTATATATCTTCTAATCCAGATGATACCACCACAACTCTCAAGATTGAGAACTGCGTCCAGGATATTAAAAACTGGATGGCGTCTAATTTTCTTAAACTAAATTCTGACAAGACTGAGGTACTGATTCTTGGGCCTAAAGCTGTTAGAAGCAATTGGGCTGATATTCCCCTTACCCTAGATGGTTTTTCAGTAACACCAAAATCTACTGCAAAAAGTTTAGGTGTCACTATTGATTCTGATCTTTCATTTGACACACATGTATGCAATGTCACTAAGGCTGCCTTTTTCCATTTACGTAATATTGCCAAGCTGAGACACTTACTTTCATTAGCTGATGCAGAGAAGCTAGTTCATGCTTTTGTCTCGTCGAGATTGGACTACTGTAATAGTCTTCTAATTGGATGCTCTAAACAGTCCATAAAGAAGCTACAACTTGTACAAAATGCCGCAGCTAGAGTCCTAACCAAGGCTAGGAAATTCGATCATATTAGTCCCACTCTCGCCGCACTACACTGGCTGCCGATTAAATATCGCATTGAATTTAAAGTTCTCCTGTTAACCTATAAGGCGTTAAATGGTCTTGCCCCACAATATCTGAGTGAACTCATTGATTACTACAACCCATCTCGCCCTTTGCGCTCCCAAAATGCTGGATTTCTCGTAGTTCCAAAAATTAGTAAAACTACAGCCGGAGGCAGAGCTTTCTCTTTTAAAGCCCCTCAATTATGGAATAGCCTTCCAGCTCCAATCCGAGACTCTGACACAGTTCCAATCTTTAAATCTAGACTTAAGACTCACCTGTTTAGTCAAGCCTTCAGCTAAAATTCCCCTTGTAAGGTGTAGGGGCTTGGGGGCCCCCAGACGTTGAGATTTCTGGTGATCTGAGATGTTGATGCTGTCATCCAGCTGTGTCTTGGCATCACTCTATTTGTGACTATGACTTGACTGGAAAGCAATGTCTCAGTGAGCCCTCATGCCTGTGGTCACCTCTGAACCTCTCCCTTTAGTTATGCTGCTATAGATTAGTCTGCCGGAGCCACATGCTGATCACTGGCACGTGAGCTACGTACATTTAAATCAACGGTGGTTTAAATTCATGTCCACTCAGTCTGTATTATCTATCTTCTTGCATGGCTCTACCCAAGACGATTGGATACAGGCACCTGCAGGCACCTGGGGGATGGTCTGGCTGCCGGTGGATGTGCTGATACCGGGGTTCACCTGGGGAGTAACACTGCAGTCGGAGCCTACAATACCAGCATCACTATCTACAGGGGTTTCCTGAAGTCTCACTCATGAGCCGCGAGGGGCGTCCACTCCCAGTTCATTTACTAGGGGCCAGATCACTTTGATTGAACCTTTGTCCTGCCACCCGACCCACTTCATGTTATATTGTTGTATGACATAGGAGGGGATCCAATTCATGGGAGGAATTTGAGGAACAGCTACTGGATCAGGTAACCTAGGTTATGTACTGGGGCCTGGATCAGGTAAACTAGGTTATGTACTGGGGCCTGGATCAGGTAAACTAGGTTATGTACTGGGGCTTGGATCAGGTAAACTAGGTTATGTACTGGGGCCTGGATCAGGTAAACTAGGTTATGTACTGGGGCCTGGATCAGGTAAACTAGGTTATGTACTGGGGCCTGGATCAGGTAAACCAGGTTATTTACTGGGGCCTGGATCAGGTAAACTAGGTTATGTACTGGGGCCTGGATCAGGTAAACCAGGTTATGTACTGGGGCCTGGATCAGGTAAACTAGGTTATGTACTGGGGCCTGGATCAGGTAAACTAGGTTATGTACTGGGGTCTGGATCAGGTAAACTAGGTTATGTACTGGGGCCTGGATCAGGTAAACTAGGTTATGTACTGGGGCCTGGATCAGGTAAACTAGGTTATGTACTGGGGCCTGGATCAGGTGAACTAGGTTATGTACTGGGGCCTGGATCAGGTGAACTAGGTTATGTACTGGGGCCTGGATCAGGTGAACTAGGTTATGTACTGGGGCCTGGATCAGGTAAACTAGGTTATGTACTGGGGCCTGGATCAGGTAAACTAGGTTATGTACTGGGGCCTGGATCAGGTAAACTAGGTTATGTACTGGGGCCTGGATCAGGTAAACTAGGTTATGTACTGGGGCCTGGATCAGGTAAACTAGGTTATGTACTGGGGCCTGGATCAGGTAAACTAGGTTATGTACTGGGGCCTGGATCAGGTAAACCAGGTTATGTACTGGGGCCTGGATCAGTTAAACCAGGTTATGTACTGGGGCCTGGATCAGGTAAACCAGGTTATGTACTGGGGCCTGGATCAGGTAAACCAGGTTATGTACTGGGGCCTGGATCAGGTAAACTAGGTTATGTACTGGGGTCTGGATCAGGTAAACTAGGGTTATGTACTGTACCCTGGTCACATGGGTAAGGAGTAGGTAAGCATGATAAGGAAAGCCAGTACAACAAGGCATCGGTAACAGCTAACTTTCTGAGTGTGAGCTAATTTAAATCTTGTAATAACTGGTGTATTAAAATAACTTCATTTGACTAGTATTTTCCATCACAAAGAAAGACTTATTTTGAATTTAATTTATTAAACTAAAACAGACATTGGCATAGGCTGTGGACTTAGCAGTTACTGATTAAAACTTATAATTCTTTTTAGAAGTTTCTGAAACACATTCCTGAATGATATTTCAGTAAAGGGGAGATACACCTGTTAGACAACACCATGCACACAGCATGAAGCAGAAGTCGTACATACAGAGTGACACGATAACAAAAGGGGGTAAGCTGAGAGACAGTGGCAAGTAGGAGCCCATTAAATTTTTGGTTAACTGATGGCACCTATACTGACGTAATAGCAGACTGGACAGAGTAATGTGATATTTGAAATATGCATAACAGCTGTCATGCTTTAAGGAAAGGTCTAAGCAGGCTCCCTGGACCAAAGGAGCTAAGATAGGATATGATAATTCTTCATTAATCACTCAGTGGGGAAATTTGCATTGTTACAGCAGCAGAGAATAGTGTCAGGAAATACACTTGTGTAAGATTATGTACAAATGCAATGAATATAGGAGATGAAGTTCAGATTGACTACATGGGTATGGAAATACCAATATGGGGATTAAGGTATTTGTTAGTGGCTTAATTTAGAACCATTGTGTACTAAATTAAGTATGCTCAGATAATGATATGCACTTTACTAGCTAGGAGCTAAAATTTGTGGAACAAAATTTGGGTTTAAGACACAAATGTGGGTTGGTTTATCATTCTCAATCTCAGTGTAAATTGGAAAGGATAAATGGTAAGTATAAAGGTAAAGGTATGTGCATAAATGTATTTGTATGGTTGGCCAGAAGATCTTCAGTGAATTTTGTTACAGGATTCATTTCGTTTGAGCTCATGACAGTGAGAAGTTTTCGGGGGTCCCCCAATGCGCTTGCGAAACCTGACAGGTACACTCGGGGTCGTACAAAGAAGGTTACAATGAACTAAAAATGTAATTTGTGAAGCTTATTCTGTCCAGGTACAAGGAGAGGAATCAGGACCAACTCATGAGCAGACCTGCCCGTCACCAAATGGGTCCTGCTCAAGGTCATCAAAAGAAAATGGTCAGAGCCCAGGTGGACCAGTTCATGTGAGGTCACTAAAGAGAACATCACACTGTCTGACTCAAGGGCAAAGGAGAAACGTGGTACCACCTCAGCCGGTGCTGAGCATCAGAACCAGCGCGCCGAGATACGGAGCTCTCAAACAACGGGTCATAATAATTTACCCGAGAGCGGAGGTTCGACAATCAGGTAGTCCACCCTGACCTCCTACGTGGGATAAGAAGATAATCTTGCCTCCAAAAGGGCAGAAGAATAGATGATGCTGGCAGAAATGGAGTAAAAGTTTTGTGATGTATTTGGATGTTTAGTAATATTGTCTAATGTTGTTTTACAGGCCTTGTGTAACATTGTGTATTTGTCTATATGTTTTTGTATTATCATTGAAAGTAGTAGCATTGTGATTGTTAGTATTTAACAACATCTTAAAGGACCTTACAGGGGACTGCCCCCTGTGCATGTGGATCCATGGTGGGTCAAGGCCAATATTGTTGTAATAGTAGCTGCATAACTGAGATCGCTTGGAGAGTTTCACATAAAGCTTTAGGAGTTGATAATCATACTACTGGCCGGCTGGGACGGCCATTTAGCAATAATAAAGTAAGTAATAATCAAAGGTAAGCATTATTTTTCAGAGAGACGCACATCCTACCAAGGACCTAGTTATTCTATCAATAGAATTGGGATGTTTTCATCTGGAGTACTGGCACATCTCTAGTACAGGTCGTGTACCGTATATCTAGTAATAGGAGTGGGCCAATCGGGTTAAGACCCCTTAGGCCTAATTAGGATAAACATAGCATGGTTTAGACCTGCCCCAACACTGGGACCATCACTGGACTATACGTCAGAAATTAAGATATAAGGCATTCGTGGTTCAGATTATACTAAATGGACACGACAGCAGATAATTATGTCTGTGTTAACTTCTGTGGATATGTTTTTGACTTATGATTACAGGTGAATGTTGTTGTCTAATGTAGAAGAAGCTTAGTGGGAAGCTTAATCAGCAGTAAGATTGAGAAGCAGGAACTATAGACATTTGGGTATGATGTCATAGTTGGAGTCAGAAGATGAGAAGGTAGTTTTGGATTAACTTAAAGTTTGATCTATTTTGAGATCAAAAAGGGGGAATTGTTGTGGTTTTCATTTTAATCCCTTCATAGTTTGTTTACATTACAGTATTAAATCAACAGCTTATCATAATTTATATATTTTGAATAGTCATAAAGTATTAATTAAATTTCTGATATTAATCACTATATGTTTTGCTTACATTATATTAAGGAACAAGTTGCTTGTTAGTAAGAATGACGGTGTAAGCGCTTGTGTGCCACTTCCAATACACCATGCGTTTGCAGTAGGCTAAAATGGGATGTGTAAGAGAAGGCTCACTGTGACCTTATGTGGTGAGGCCAGGTAGTAAGACCTCGCTTCCAGAATAGTGACAGCTGTAGAAACGTGCAGCTCCTATGTTTAGAGGAAAGCATATATAATGGTGACAGAACCAGACAGCTTCATATATATAGCTTGACGAGCAGCTGTTTCCTACCAAGGTTCGCTGTCCATTCACCCAGTACATTGCCTCAAAGCCGGACAAGTTTGGAATAAAGTTTTGGGTTGCTTCTGAGTTGAACACAAAGTACATGTGCAACGCCATTCCATACCATGGAAAGGACCCCGATCGTCCCAAGGGGGAAAGAGTGTCCGAGAATGTGGTGATGAAGCTTATGAAGCCATACCTGGGCAAGGGCAGAACTGTAGCCACAGACAATTTTTTCACATCTCTTTCCCTGGCTAAGAAGCTGCTGGAATGCAATACGACTCTGCTTGGGACGATGAACAAGATTCGCCGAGAAGTTCCTTTGGAAGCCAAAAACGCCAAGGGACGTGAGAAGTTGTCAACGGAGGTGTACAGATCCGATGATGCGCTTCTGACGGTGTATGCCTCCAAGCCATGGGTTAAAGTTCTCCGTCACTACGACGGATTTCCGTCATTTGATTTTTTGGGGGGAAAATTCCGTCAAATCATAATAAACCACACACGCGCGTGCTATCTGTTTTGTGGCCAAAATATGATTATCTCACTGGTGCTCTTCAGCACTGGATGTATATATATATATATGTATATAATCGAGGGTCCGCGCGCCGAAAATGACGTAATCGCGGTGGCTCCACCCGTGCGCGAGAGCCTCGCGCGCTGGCGATTCGCGAGGTCGTGCACCTCTTGAATTTTGTAACTTCGCACGCGCCACGCTTCAGCCCAATGTACTAATCATTAAATATTCATTTGTTCATTCATTTTGAATATTATAATGTCATGTCCATACTATAAAGTGACTACATTTCAATTTTTATTTGAATTTGTAGTGACATATAGAAGTTATGGTTATTTATACTGGAGAATCTCTCCACCGATCACAGACTTTTCTTCATTTAGCTTTAATACAGTCGGAGAAAATAGGCGCATTTCTTCCATTTAAAATGTCAACTTTTTATTTCTAAACCAATTTAACATGGATGGTGTTGTTCTGTTTGTATTTAAAAGCTCTATCCAGTGGTGTGATTTAATTTGCCATTTTTGGATATTTAATTTTTTTGTAACATATCTACATAAAGCAGGTAATCTTACAGCTTATGTTTTTGCTATAGTGAATCTGATAAAACCAAGAGAGCTTCATACCTTTTAAAACTCACCAGGATTATTTAAATTTGACTTGATTTTTAAATAATTTACTGGAGGAGGACCCCCAGATAACTCCATTATATAAACATTTTTATACATTTATTGCTCAGGTGTTGCATTTTGTTGCTTCATAGATTCTCTCTTCTGTCCTTACACAGGCTGTTTAGATAAATATACTTTATAAATGTGTTTATTATGTAGAATTAGGCAAAAGAGGCCTTGTCCCAACTACACCACATTGTCAGTAATTTACATTTACATTTATGGCACTTGGCAGACGCCCTTATCCAGAGCAACTTACATTTTTATACAAGTGAGCAATTGAGGGTTAAGGGTCTTGCTCAGGGGCACCTCATTCATGGCCACAGGTCTGGGAATCGAACCCACAACCCTCCAGTCATAAGACCAGTTCCCTAACCGCCAGGCCATGATAATTACTGGCATTGTCTTTTGCCAGGAAAAATTTTCAGTCAAATGAAAATTTCTTGCTTTAACCCATGCTCCAAGCCCAAAAAAGTTTGCGTTCTGAGCACTATGCACACGCACGTGGAGATTGCCAACGACCGCAAAAGGAAGCCAAACACCGTGACGGACTACAACCGGACGAAGGTATGCATGTATTGATAAATCAATTTATCATACATGAATGAATTTATTCAAAATATAACATGTACTTCTTTGTATTTGTTCTTTGCAGCACGCCGTTGACATCATGGACCAGAAGGCGCGTGCCTTATGTGTGCTCTTGCTGAGGAGTTGAAGAGAACGCCACGTCCTCCGCCTGCTCCTGGAAAGAAGACTACGTGTTAGGTGCAGACAAACTGCAACCGGAACCACAGCATAACCACGTGCGTTGCATGCGGCAAGTACACCTGTCGCAAGTGTAGGCAGAGTGTCCCTGGCTGTGTGGCAAATGTGTACCTAAAAGTACATGAAGGTACGTTGATAAGTATATATATTAGTGGTGGGCCGTTACCGGCGGTCGGTAATTTGATACTCTTATCGGGCGATATAAAAATTATCGCCATTAATCTATTCTTAAAGTTGGGTTGGGAACTGGGTCAAAATGGATAAGCAAACTATGATGACTTTCAACTTGATAGTTTAGCTCGGCTGTATTCCTAACCAAATTGCACAGTAGGGGCGAGAACGAGTTTTTAAACCTGTGAATTACAAATCGTACGTGTTTTTACATGGATGCAGCCACGAAGTCGCCAGGTTTGCTTCATGGAAAATTCATTTTTTAGGAACGTAAAGTGTTACCGGAGCGGAGCTCGGAGCGGTCGTTTTCTGCATGGTCCTAGCGCTAGATTCGTCGCTATTTAAATATTTATTTTTAACAGTTAAAACAGAGGACCAAAACTGACTTTTAAAAATTATGTCCGTGAGGTTAAATGTACTAAATGTTGGCTTACATTTCAAATATTATGTTTAGCTGAATAAACATGTTATTTAATGTAGTATGTAGGCTTACAAATTCATGTTTAACTGAATAAACCGTTGAACACGAGTAGCCTACATTTTATTGAACATGTTTTTTTTCTTCAAGTATCAAAGTAGAACAGCTTCTTCAAGCAGTCATTGATGCATTTTGGAAACAGGAGATGAGCCCCTGGTCTAATGCACCCTCTGAATTAAGAAATCCTATCTCAAAAACGGACTTTTAGTCATTACTTGGGTAGCACGCATATGAGCCATTTTAATATAGATTAATCTAGATCAATCTAGATTAATTTCAAGATTTCAGTAAGATTAATCTAGATTTAAAAAATTAATCTATGCCCACCCCTAATATATATATATATATATATATATATATATATATATATACATATACATATACACACACACACTATTATTTGAACAAAACCAAAAATCTCTTCTCTTTCTGTTGCACAGTCGCACATCATGAAACCCAGTGTCACGGTCTGCACCCGCATCTCCTGCCATTTCATGTCTGTTTCCGTGTTAGTCCTCTGTTTATTTTTCGTGGTGGTTGCTGGTTATTTTTCTCATGGTTGCTGGAATTGGATTCCCGTTCTGTTATGACCCATGCCTGTGATATTGACTATGAATCTGGTTTGCCCTTCTCTATCGCTCATCGCTCTCTTCAGCGCTTGTGTCCGTATTCTGCCTCTGCGGATGAAGGTATGCATATGTGTTGGAATCAGAATCAATTTATACATGAATGAATTCGTTCTAAATATAACATGTACTTGTGTGCGTGTATACACAGTGCGCGCAAGAACACGCCGGTGGCCCGTTGACCTTGGCAGCGATGAACGATGAACCTGCCGCAAATGTAAGAAAGAGGGTCCCTGGCTGGTACACATGAATGAATTCGTTCAAAATATAACATGTACTTTGTTCTTTGCAGTGCGCCGTTGACAGACATCATGAAGGTGCGTGCATACACAGTGCACGCAGGAACACGCCGGTGGCCCGTTGCATGCGGCGAGTACACCCTGGCTGTGTAGCAACTGTTGGCTACAACTACATGAAGGTATGTTGATAAGTAGGCCTACATACGTAACACCACATATGTTACGTATTTTTGTCTTCTGAAAGATTTTATTCAAAATGTAAGGTGTACTTTGAATTGTTCTCCACAGCATCAACGCGTGTGTTGCATGCGGCAAGTGCATCTGGCGAGTACACCCTCAACTTCAAGACACCCTCAACTTTCTTGACATTCCACTTCAAGAAACCTGGAATAGACATCCATGTTTGATCAAAATAAAGTTGTTTTACAGCACATGAATTTGTTCTTCCTGTCTTTTCCTCTCCTTTTCCAGTCTGCTGTTTAGATCACAACATTTATCAGCCATATATATAATTGTGCCATATAATTTCTTAGCTTTTCAAACGCGGAAACAGAAAGTGTAACAAATATTATATAGTGTAGTAAATATACAAAGAGCTTCAAACAATATACAAAGAGATTCAAACAATTTTATTTATTTTTATTGTTTGACGGGACTCATTTGAGAAACTGGTGTCTCTACGTGTGCTTGAATTGTACCTTTTGAAACAAGAGTCTACAAATTTTCCGCTGTTTGTTGTAGGATTGGTAACATATACAGTCTGCTTGTAACCAAGTTTTTCGTGAAGTTGTATCACGTTTGGTGCTTTGGCAGTCAGTCGTATGAGCTTGGGGGTGAGACGCTTCCACCGCATTACCAAGACAATGGGCGTTAATCCCTTCACAGCAGGGGAGTGGGCTACATGGACCTTACTAAGCCTTGTGAAAATTTTCGTGGCCGTTGGGTACCTAGTGTTAAATCAAAATTTTCCTGTACAGGCCAAAACTACTATCAGGTGGTACATAGATATTACATATTGTCAATATTACATTATTTATCTTTCCAGTAACCGATACATACTGCCCTTCTTTATCAGACATCTCAGATATGTACTCAAAAGGTATTTTTTGTGAGATTAATATAATAACCCCCCTCCTTCGACCAGATTTGTAAGATGAATAATAAACCCTTGTGTATCCCATCCTCCTCATTTTTTCATGTTTCGCTAAAGAAAGATGCATCTTTTGTAAGAGGACAATCTGAGCATTTTCCCGTTTCACTTTAGTTAATATTTTACTCCTCTTGACTGGGTTTGAAATGCCTTTCACATTAAGTGATATTATTTTAATGTCCTGTATATTCATAATATTTTACCCTGGTGGATGCCCCCGACAACTCTCCCACTAAATCCAGTTTCGTTAAGGTTATGCACGAACAAAATCTCTCCCAGAGAACAAATACTAAACAGAAATAAATCGTGAACAGTGTTAACATTGTCTTCATGAGAACAAAATGGAGCATGTGTTTCCAAGGTTGAGGCTCGTATCAAAAGAGCCCTGTGGGGCCTTGTGTAGTCCAGGTCCCAATAGGGAAATATCCCACCTCGTTGCAATGGTGGGGCCCTATACAGTGTCCACACACTAGCAAGGTTGTATGTTGAAGAAAATATAAGCATACCACTAATGTGGTTCTCTCTACCTTTAATTAGAATAACTAAAATAAAGTAGGATCCCTTAAATTAAAGTAAGCAAAGAAGTTATAGTGGCTCTACTCAATCACTACAAAGGTGTATAAAAAGGGAGGGGGTGGGGGATATCATTCTTTCTTCTAGTAAAACTTAACATATGCTTTGTGGCTTGACCATGGAGCATCAATTCTCACTCACAGATAATCTTCTGAATCCCTGAAGCTTTTCCTTGATTTGCGCGTGACGGCTTTTCTGTATGTTGTCACTTGTTGCGGTGGATTCAAGGCCGCCGTTCTGCCTTAGCTGTCTTGCTGTCTGCCAGGAGGATAAGAGCCGAATCTCTTCATGGTCCGAGGATGCTGCAGATGGTACCACTGTTACAGAAAGTCCGCGAGCAGCCATATCTCTTGTCGCCTCTGCTGCATCCTGATAGAGCTGCGTGTCACCGTCGTAAAAAACCCGCATCTTTGCTGGATACGGAGTCTGAAACCTAATGCGTTCATTTTCAGCACTTTTTTGGCATCTGCGTATTCATTTAGTTTCTTAAGCACTTCAGTTGGGAAATCATGGTCAACAAAGAAACGCGTTTCATCACAGTACACTTCTTTTTTCTGCCATGCTTTCCGAAGAATCTCCTCTTTAATATGGTAGAACGTGGCTTCACCTGAGCGTTGTCCTGCCTTTGTGTCAATGCTCGATGTGCCCGTTCAATCCCCAGGTCGCGATCGGGTGGAAGGTCAAGTGCTTTTTTAAATAAGTTGTCCAGAAAAGTAAGCATGAAATGTGAATGAAACATATAAAACGGGCTAGTCTTGTGTCTGGTTTTGCCTTGAGAAAACCGCACAGGACATACGCCTAATACAAAAACAACATGAGGATTTATTTCAGTTAGATTGTTTAGCGCGATTCAAACCAAAGGATTCATTCCTATTCTGCATAGGAATAATTATATTCGCGCTATAAAGAAAGATAGATTGTAACTTTTGAATTGCTTCTTGGAGCTGTGATATACAGGAGCTGACCAGGCTGTATTTCCTTGGAAAGGAGAGCGGGGGTCGGCGCTTCAAACACGCACCATGTCATTAGCAAGACAAAGGGCACTAATCTCTTCACAGCGGGGAAGTGTGGCTATTCGGAGGCTGATTTTCCATGCGACTTTTTTCGTGGCAAAAGTCTGCCCAGTGTTAAACCATATAAACGTTAGGTGTACACAGACAATTTACCCTCCTTCACTACCATGTTAGGTCTCACTGTTCTGCACATTATCTGAAGGTCTCAGTAAATCTAAATTCAGCAAAACCAACAAACCCAAATGTTGACCACTTGTGCAACTGTGTATGACTGCTAGACAGTTCAAAATGCTCTCCCCCATTCTCACTGCTTCATTGAGCATGTCTCATCATTTTGGTAAAGAGACAGCTGCCACCATTAGAAAGTCTGTTAGAAGATATTTTGCTGTGTTCTGAACAAATAGAAACAAAACCTACACAAGTGCGACACAGGAAACCCTGTGGTTGGATATGCTGTAGCCTACCTAGCAACAAATGTCTTTGCAGCAGTAAAAAATTTCTCATGCTCTTAGTGATCACTTTTGAGATTTCCTTGTGAGACTTCGGGCCTGTCATTTAATGTTTCATCTTTTTAAAATTATTGAATATGTTTCAAACACAATATCAAAAACTGAAATTATCATTTTAAATTGATTAGCTTGGAGGTGTGGTGAAAAGTAAAATACTGATCTGTTTTATACATGTATCATTTATACAAAATCACTTATAAAAAAAGGCTGGTTGTCAACTTAGACAGCAAAATCACATTATGGTGTGAACTGACAGAGTGATTTTAAAATATTTTATCTATCCTTTGTGAAATGCAGCCCTAATAACTTCATAGCCATAATATCTTTAATAGCGTTGAGTGCAGCACCGATGACCAGATACTGATCAGATACTGGAAACAGCTGCTTGACACAGGACAACTGGTAATGTTCATCAGGGAAGTGCAGATTTAACAATAAATACAAATTTAACAGCGAAGGTGTGGAGCAATTATGTGGTGGACACATTTGCATTGAAGAGAGAGATTTTCAAGGGAAAATCCATAAACAGAATCATTAGACCAGTCCAGATTCAGTGAATGAAGGCAATCAGAGACAGACATATGATAGAAAAGTCCTCTCATAAAAAATACGCTAAGGACAACAGGCTGTTCTCTCAACAAAGTTCTTTATTCTTGCAAGCAAGCAGTTGTACAGAGATAGAACCCCAGTGCAAATGCTAATAATACTGAGGAACATACAAGCCAATAAAACTGTATGAAACATTGTCACAAGCAGTGATGTCAGTAACGCGTTACTTAGTAACGCGTTACTCTAATCTTATCACTTTTTTCGGTAACGAGTAATATAATGCGCTACTATTTCCAGTCCAGTAATCAGATTAAAGTTACTTATCCAAATAACTGTGCGTTACTATTTTTATTTTCCCTAGTAAAAATATATATTTTTGCTTTCTTCTTGGCTCAGTTCTACTTTAGCGTCTGACCGTAGCGCTCGACTCCGCACGCTGCACGCGACCCTGTGAGAGCACGAGCGCGTTTTACAAGTCATTTTTTCCAGTGTCCTCCCGTAACGATATGTGGTAGGTAGTATAAAGAAACACCCCTCAAAAACAGGGGAAGGAACATTTACCTGAAGAATTTTAATGTTGCACTGTGTTCCACGTTTGAAAAGTGCTGGAATTTTGACTAACGTCGCCTACTTTAAAATGCTTGAAGTTGTAATGGTATTTCGTTTCACAAGCTGTCTGACCAGGGGTGGGTTTCCCGAAACGTTCGTAGCGCTAAGTACTTTTTAACCTCGTACGTTTCATACGAACGTTTCGGGAAACCCACCCAGTTCGCTTGTATTACGTTTACAAATAAATTTACAAATAATACCGCGCAGCTACACAAACGTAATGTCAGGAGAGTCTTGCCCTTTAAGTGACACTGGGGGGGGCGGGGGGGGGGGGGGGGGGCAGGGTTGCGTTATCAATAAAGTTTCCCTCCTCTGGATTTTTGGATTAAGCAGTTTCTGCCTCAGTTACCGAACCTGCTTCAATACATTGTTACTGTTAAAAATGCACTTCCAATAAAGTGAGTATTGGAAAATTTTATTTTGCTGCTGAATGTAACTACTAAAGTAACTTGTAATCTAACGTAGTTACTTTTAAAATCAAGTAATATGTAACGTAACTAAGTTACTTTTAAAAGGAGTAATCAGTAATCAGTAATCGGATTACTTTCTCAAGGTAACTTAGCCATCACTGGTCACAAGACACAGACATCGTAGGTGTGTGGTTAGTCTGAAAAAAACACTTGTGGTTCCACAAACAAGAGTGTGTGACCTTTTCTTCACCTGAACATCCTCTTTTCTTACAGACAGTTTCTCTCTCATAAGTACACAAATGAGTTAGTTTAATATAATGAAATTAAAACAATTATGGCTAAAGGACCACAGTATTATTTTTCAATAATTTCCTAACATTTCCCTGCTGTTTATAGTAAATATGGAGGTATTTACTAATATCAGTAAAAAGCAATTAAATCAAAAATCAATTCAACATTGTGTCTCTACATCCTTATAAACATTCTACACTCCCTGAGGTTTTCATAGAATATTTCATTTAGCAGTCACTTCAAGATTTATTTTACAATGCCACATCATGACATAGATAATCGTCATCAGTATTCATGCCAGTATTTATAGTTGTCTTTGGTTACTATAATTTGTTGATTTATCTCATTTGTGGTCTTTAGAAAGAGAGACAAAATATAGTTGGTCAGAGAGAATTTCCATGGGGTACTAAGAGCATTTTGATTGAAGGCGTGACAGCCAAGTCACGCCTATGGCTGGAACATAATTTAGCTGAACGGGCCAGTCCAGGCCTGTATAAACTAGTGCTGGGTAATGATCAAACATTTTAGCCTTTATTAATCAAACGAGCATGTGTGTGTGCAACGTGTGTGAGATTAATCGCGCCAATTTCTGTGTGGCTTAAGTATTACATTTTAATGAGTGTGAATAACACGTTTTAACAGTACTACATTAACAAATGTAAATGCAATACCATTTTGATTACAATAATATGGTGCATTGCAACAGCAATATTGTAAGGGGGTGGACAGAATCGCTGAGAGACAGCAACTTTAAGGTAAACTTTAAGGTAAACTTGGGAAAACACATTTGGGAGAAGGATAGAGAGATAAACAACCAACCAAAATACTCAACACAGGTTTGCTGAATCAATAAGGCATATTAACATAAAAACTGTAGAAAGACTAATCTAATGAGACCCAACTAGAGATTCAACAAGGAAAGCAAAAGACAGGCCACAAGGACACACAGGCAGACAATACTTAAATAACTTAAGTCAAGTAGACAACACATGTAACTGAAAATAAAGACAACCAGAGAACACTGAGTAACATTACTACAAACATTACCGGATACCAACACCATGAAACAATTTCTAACTACTTTTTAAAGACTAGACAACACATGAAACAGACAACCATATAATTTCTAGAAATAAGACATAACACAAATAACTAAGCTCAGAAGAAACAAAGGCAAATGTGGGGAATAGAGATAGAGTCCAACAGAGAGCTATGGTAGACAGAACTGATATAACAGTGTACACAAGAGGGGAGAAACCAAGGAAAGAGGAGCAAAGGAGGAGTTCCCTGGAGAGAAAGGGAACAACTTACACACCAGGGGCCTCATGTACGAATGGTGCGTACGTACAAAAACATTGCGTACGCTATGTTTCACGCAAATGGTCAGATGTACTAAATGTGATTTGAACGTGAGAAAGTGTGTACCCCCATGACACTTTCTGATAAAGGACACATTTCGTTTCTCATACTGCTAGACCTCAGTGCTGCTTTTGACACCATTGATCATAATATTCTACTTAATAGACTGGAGACACTCATTGGCATAAGAGGTCAAGCACTCTCCTGGTTCAGGTCCTACCTGACAGATCGTTACCAATTTGTGCTAGTAAATAACGAATGCTCTGAGCATTCTAAAGTAAAGTATGGTGTCCCACAAGGATCTGTACTGGGCCCCATATTATTCTCATTATATATGCTACCACTGGGCACTATCATTCGTAGGCATGGTATTAGCTTCCATTGCTACGCAGATGATACTCAGTTGTATATATCTTCTAATCCAGATGATACCACCACAACTCTCAAGATTGAGAACTGCGTCCAGGATATTAAAAACTGGATGGCGTTTAATTTTCTTAAACTAAATTCTGACAAGACTGAGGTACTGATTCTTGGGCCTAAAGCTGTTAGAAGCAATTGGGCTGATATTCCCCTTACCCTAGATGGTTTTTCAGTAACACCAAAATCTACTGCAAAAAGTTTAGGTGTCACTATTGATTCTGATCTTTCATTTGACACACATGTATGCAATGTCACTAAGGCTGCCTTTTTCTATTTACGTAATATTGCCAAGCTGAGACACTTACTTTCATTAGCTGATGCAGAGAAGCTAGTTCATGCTTTTGTCTCGTCGAGATTGGACTACTGTAATAGTCTTCTAATTGGATGCTCTAAACAGTCCATAAAGAAGCTACAACTTGTACAAAATGCCGCAGCTAGAGTCCTAACCAAGGCTAGGAAATTCGATCATATTAGTCCCACTCTCGCCGCACTACACTGGCTGCCGATTAAATATCGCATTGAATTTAAAGTTCTCCTGTTAACCTATAAGGCGTTAAATGGTCTTGCCCCACAATATCTGAGTGAACTCATTGATTACTACAACCCATCTCGCCCTTTGCGCTCCCAAAATGCTGGATTTCTCGTAGTTCCAAAAATTAGTAAAACTACAGCCGGAGGCAGAGCTTTCTCTTTTAAAGCCCCTCAATTATGGAATAGCCTTCCAGCTCCAATCCGAGACTCTGACACAGTTCCAATCTTTAAATCTAGACTTAAGACTCACCTGTTTAGTCAAGCCTTCAGCTAAAATTCCCCTTGTAAGGTGTAGGGGCTTGGGGGCCCCCAGACATTGAGATTTCTGGTGATCTGAGATGTTGATGCTGTCATCCAGCTGTGTCTTGGCATCACTCTATTTGTGACTATGACTTGACTGGAAAGCAATGTCTCAGTGAGCCCTCATGCCTGTGGTCACCTCTGAACCTCTCTCTTTAGTTATGCTGCTATAGATTAGTCTGCCGGAGCCACATACTGATCACTGGCACGTGAGCTACGTACATTTAAATCAACGGTGGTTTAAATTCATGTCCACTCAGTCTGTATTATCTATCTTCTTGCATGGCTCTACCCAAGACGATTGGATACAGGCACCTGCAGGCACCTGGGGGATGGTCTGGCTGCCGGTGGATGTGCTGATACCGGGGTTCACCTGGGGAGTAACACTGCAGTCAGAGCCTACAATACCAGCATCACTGCTCCGACACGGAATGAAAGCCTGGCATTCATCAACAGACATTTACAGTGACAATATCAAAACCCAGAACTTTCAATTCTACCTTTTACCTAGTCTGATTGTGTGAATTATGTGTGACTTGTGTATTTGTGTGTTAACGGGCCGCCCAATGGAGGATGGGTTCCCTTTTGAGTCTTGGTTCTCCCGAGGTTTCTTCCTATTCCCCACCATCATAGGGAGTTTTTCCTCGCCACTGTCGCCTTTGGCTTGCTCATTAGGGTTCTGGACCCATAGTATTGTTAACCTTGTAAACCCTGTAAAGCTGCTTTGCGACAACTTGAGTTGTTAAAAGCGCTATACAAA
Organism: Brachyhypopomus gauderio; assembly: GCF_052324685.1. NCBI lineage: Eukaryota > Metazoa > Chordata > Actinopteri > Gymnotiformes > Hypopomidae > Brachyhypopomus > Brachyhypopomus gauderio. The sequence goes on from NW_027506888.1 coordinate 660,756, forward strand.
TAAACTTTGATTGACTTTGATTGACTTTCACTTCAGGCGTATGCATCTAATGTGTTTTCGTCATTTAGAGACACTTAGAGGTGATGCAATGAAATTACAACTTGACACACATTGTAGTAAGCCCTTATTGTGTAAAATAAAGTAAATTGATCAGACAATTAAACAGTAAATTAATCAGACAATTTCATTGCCTTACTGAAATAATAATTCAACGTGTTTCCACTTAGCCTAGATTATATAAACATGCATGAAATGTTGCACTGGAGTTCTTGGGAGATGCAGCGCTGGCATTACTGGAAGATATTGCTAATGGCCGAATTCGCAGAGAGCACGTTTTCCGTGACCATAATGATTTTTTGGCCTATGATGATGACTGGCTTATAAGCCGTTTCAGATTTCCAAGAGCTGACTTCTGTGCTGTGTTGGGTCCAGTTTTGGAGAAACGGCGAGGAGTCGCATATTGCCAGTTCCTTTACAGGTCTGACAACGGTCAGCTTCCTGGCGACTGGCTCGTTTCAAAGAGAACTGGCAGACCAGTCTGGGATATTCCAGTCATCTTTGAGCCGTCCCATGCCAGCTGTTTTGGATGGGATCACCTGTCAGCTAGGTATATAAAGTTGCCATATGAACTAGGTAAACATTAAAGTGCAAATGCAGCGATAGCCACTTTCCCAAATGTAATCAGCGTGATCGACTGCACACACATTTCTATAAAGGCACCGTCTGAGGAGGAATTTGCTTATGTGAATAGAAAGCACTTTAATTTCATAAACGTGCAAATAATCTGTGATGCAAAAATGTAGTGGCTAATGTAGTGGCACGTTGGCCTGGATCAACCAAATGATTTGTACATTCATACAAACAGCATGGTTAGGTTAAGATTACCAGCTAGCAGAGTGCGTGATGGGTGGCTTCTTGGTAAGCAACAAATTTAAAGCATTTAAATAAAAGCATTTGGCATTTCCGGCGCGAGGGTCCGTGCGGCAAAAATTACGCAATCGCGGTGGATCCGCCCATGCCATCGCGTCGGGAGCTCGTGCACCTCTCGATTTTTGTAACTTTGTGTGTGCCGCGCTTCTGCGCAGTGAACAAAGTCCTGTTTGCAGGGTTCCTACACCTTTTACAAGGTGAAATTCAAGCACTTGTACATCACTTTGAAGGTCCATTTTCAATATTTTCCAGCACCTTCAGCTTAATTAAGTTACATATTTATACAAATACACATACTCGAAACGCCCAATCTTAACGTCTTCACGTTCTCTCATGTTTCGCCCTGGATTTACAAGAGGCTTGTATTTGTTAACGTAAAATAATCGATCGATTCAGTCAGATAGCTATTTGTTGTGAAACTAAATGGTTACAGTTTCAAGTACTTGAACCAAAATTCCAGAACTTTTTAAACCTGGAACACAATGTAACATTAAAATTCATCAGGTAAGTGTTCCTTCTGTTGTGATTTCTTCTCCTGACCCAGATAGGCCCCAACACTGCCCCGATGAACCGATTGGTTTTGACTGAGTGACCCAAGCAAAGTTTGACACCAAAAGTTATTTTCAGATCAATTTATATAGAATAAAAGTGAGTACAAAATAGCCAAAGTATACGTGGTACAAATTATTCAGTGCACTGGTGCTAGTTGCCTAGAAGTCTACCAAACTCAAGTGGATCTCAGCAGCGTCCGAGCGAAGAAGCCTTCCGTCCTGGGCCATGTGCTCCCTTTCATACTCTTTTTCTCTAAGTTCCGATAACTCCCCCACCTTCGCTGCTCTCCATCTAAACCCACCTGCTCCTCTCTAATTGCCTGCCTGCTTATCTAAACACTGCTTACCTTCCATCTTGTACTGAATGAGCTCATCCTGTTCTTATCAAGGCCACTGTGACCTCTTCACTTCTGCTCTTCCAAAGTCTTTCAGGAAAACATTAAGTTTTGCTTCACCTTTAAGTTTCTTTTTTCCTACACTTCCCTTGTTTTTGAGGGGTATTTCTTTATACTACCACAAATCGTGTCGGAGAACACTGCAAAGATGTGCCGATGCACCGAGTATAAACGCTTCTGCCGTTCGCTCAGGTTTGTGCCCAGTGTGTGGAGTCGCGCGCTATGGTCAGACGTGAAGTTTATGCTCCATTTCAAATTTCTGTGTTACCAACAAGTAAGTAGCATGAAGCTTATTTTCTCCTGTAATTTATACACTATACTCTCATCCCAGGAGTCCTGAGTCAGGACTGGACTGCAGTAGCTTGACTAGTTAGCTTAGCCAGGGCCCAGGGCATCTAAAGTCAATCAATCAATCAAAATTTATTTGTATAGCGCTTTTCACAACACATGTTGTCACAAAGCACTTTACAGGATTTACAAGGTTAATAATACTATGGGTCCAACTCCCTAATGAGCAAGCCAAAGGCGACAATGACAAGGAAAAACTACCTACAGTTGTGATCAAATTTATTCAACCCCCAATGCTGCGAAGGGTTTTATGGAATTCAGTGCACATTTGTAATTGTGTTCATAATGAAATCTTACAAGGACTTGTTAAAGAACTAAATGCAACTAAGATAGCATCAATTTTTTTTGTCATAAAGTATTAAATGGCCTTTTTGTGATTTCTTCATTGACACAATTATTCAACCCCTTTACGACTACCACTCCTAAGAACAGAGGTTCATTCCAGTGTTTTCCATCAGGTATTGAAAACATCTGTGGATGTCAACGAGCAGCAATCAAGCATGATAAGCACCAATTAGGCAGATTTAAAAGGACTGTGATACTCAGCTCCTTCTAGACATCTACTGGTGTGTTTCCAAGCATGGTGAAGGCAAGAGAATGGTCCCAGAAGACAAGAGAAGAGGTTATTGCTCTTCACAAGAATGGCAATGGATATAAAAAGATTGCGAAGTTGTTAAATATTCCAAGAGACACTATCGGAAGTATCATTCGCAAGTTCAAGTTAAAGGGCACAGTGGAAACGTTACCTGGTCGTGGCAGAAAGAAGATCCTGACCGCGACTGCTGTGCGCTACCTGAAGCGTAATGTGGAGAAAAATCCCCGCGTGACTGCTAAGGAACTGAAAAAAGACCTGTCAGATGTGGGCACTGAAGTTTCAGCTCAGACAATAAGGCGCGCACTGCATAACGAAGACCTCCATGCCAGAACGCCCAGACGCACCCCCTTGCTGACTCCAAAGAACAAGAAAAGTCGACTGCAGTATGCCAAAAGTCATGTGGACAAGCCACAAAGGTTTTGGAACAGTGTACTGTGGTCAGATGAAACTAAATTAGAACTGTTTGGGACAATGGACCAGCGCTATGTTTGGAGAAGGAAGAACCAGGCTTATGAACAAAAGAACACCTTGCCTACTGTGAAGCATGGCGGGGGGTCAATTATGCTTTGGGGCTGTTTTGCTTCTAATGGTACAGGAAAGCTTCAACGTGTGCAGGGTACCATGAATTCCCTTCAGTACCAGGAGATCTTGGAGGAAAATGTGATGGAGTCAGTCACAAACCTGCGGCTTGGGAGACGTTGGACCTTCCAACAGGACAATGATCCGAAGCACACATCCAAGTCCACTAGAGCATGGTTGAACATGAAAGGCTGGAACATTCTAGAGTGGCCATCGCAATCACCAGACTTAAATCCAATTGAGAACCTCTGGTAGGACCTAAAGAAGGCAGTTGCAGTGCGCAAGCCTAAGAATGTGACTGAACTGGAGGCTTTTGCCCATGAAGAATGGGCTAAGATACCCATAGGTCGCTGCAAGACACTTGTGTCAAGCTATGCTTCACGCTTGAAAGCTGTCATAACTGGAAAAGGATGTTGTACTAAGTACTAAAAAATAATGTCACTAGGGGGTTGAATAAAACTGATAATGATGTGAGCACAGTAAAGACATTTGTGGTTATTCCATCATAAATATTATGTTATGTTTGTCTAATTTATAAGTGCCTCTTTGATATATTTGTAAATAAGATGACTGAAATGATCAAAATCAATGTCAAACTGGCCAAAACACTTTATTTCAGTGGGGGTTGAATAAATTTGATCACAACTGTAACTTAGACCCATTACAAGAATGATTAGTAGCTGTTTATCCGTAAGACAATACTCTTTTCTGCTATACACAAGGTTTTCTATGGTAGATTAGGACTACGATCATTTGTTTTTCCCCTCATACTGGGATTAATACTACACAGCTCTACCTTAGAAATGCAGTCATTTGTATTTGGTATATTTAATGCCTGTTCTGTTCAGGACATGACTTACTATTAACTGTAAAGGTTTATCACTTAATTAATAACTAACATGTAGCGCCCCCTATACTCAAGATGATATGAGTTAGGTGAGTTCGGGCTATCTTAAGTAATTTATGAGCTGTTAGCAAAGGGGTTTTAATCTTGAAGAACTATCCCCTTATCATAGACATAAGAATAATAAAATACCTATTAATAGCAATAATGAATCATTATATATTAATTAAAATATATAAATTTCCAGAAATGTCTGAATTTATAACAGGTGTTTATTCAACCATAAAAACCTAGAAAGGCTTTCCCTCAACTCAGTCTCTCAACTAAAGACATTACACTCCAGCAACAAGTGCATAAAATGAGAAAATAAAAAATATAAAAAGAAAACCCAGATGACAAGTATAACTCTTTACAGTACCGACTTTCGTACTGAATGTTAACCGCTCTGTCAGTGTGTTTTTGTGTGTATGTGTGTGTGTGTGTGTGTGTGTGTGTGTGTTTTGGTGCAGGCCTGATTCGCTGCTTGGTAATGTAGAGGCCACAAACTAAACTGGCCGTTTCGCGCTCATCGGCGCAAACAAACAAAAAATAATAATGTAGACTCACTCCCTGGTGTGGAGGACGGGTGTGCAGAGACGCTATCTTGCGTCGGCGATGGAGAATCCCGCGTTGCCAGAGGAAGTCTGAGCCTCACGGCAGCTCAGACCGCTATCTGGTGCAGACAAAGAAAGTGCAGAAGATCCCTCTGCCAAGTCCCTCAGATTCGGTTCACCGAGGAAGCAAACTTAAACTAAACTTGGGGATGTCAGCCGTTTGGGCTAAGCTAACCGAGCATCGCGCTAGCCGCAGCAACACTCCAGGTCCACCGTAAACGTTGCCATGGAGACACTCCCTCGCAACCCCACTCAGGGCTAAACAGTTCACTATCGGGTTCTCTTAATTGACAACCCCGCACTTTTATTATTCTACACCGGCACACAATACAATGCGTTGTGCATTATATTTCAAGCTTCTGTCTCATAGCTCTCTTACTCACTCCCTCCTCACCATGTTCTCTCTTTTTCGAGTCTCCCTCTCTAACTAAAAAACACTCACCCCGGGCCAAACAGAATGCTTTTTTTTTTTTTTTTTTTTTTTTTACATTAACCTCTTACACTCACAACGTTTAACCTTTTCCTACGCCCAATATTAAACTGCAAATCATATTAAACAGTTTATAACAAGGTTATACATTTTAAACACAAACAGTATGAATAAAATAAATAAATAAACATCAACAATTTCCCCAGGGCTACATCCTCCCCCCGCTAAATGTCTAGATGTCCTCATCAGACGCTTTTAGGGACACACAAATAACCATATTGAACTCTATAACTACTTAGCTAAGAGCTAAGATCACTACCTAAACCTTAGAGTACTTAAGGTTGTCCCGATTGGTTCCCAACTGAATAGTTATCCCTCTGTGTACTATGGTAAGGGGCTGATCATATGACCTACCCTTCTCATCATAAGTAAGCCTTCTAACTGGTTTCACTAGTCTTTTTAGGACAACTGGGTCTCCATCTGCTCTTAATGGGCTTGGCTGGGAGTCAGACCTCCCATTATGGTTATGCTCTATGCACAGGTCCACTTCCAATTGATGGTCAGACTCGGATTCACTGTTGACTTTTTGGCGGTCACTACTGTCTCGGCATAACACACTACTCTGGGCCGGATGCTCCTCTGTACCATCCTCCCCCTCACTGGAGTCATCATCCCGTCTGTAACTTGACAGCTTTCGTAGGTGTTCTCGGTAGGCTTTATATGGACTGCGCAGCTGACCACCATCTATATCAGAGGAAGACTGTGGACTCTTGAGACTTTTCCCTTGGCTGGGTCACCTTTCGGACACCTTTGAGTCTTTTAGGTCTGGCCCTTATTTCCTGACGCACAGGGGACCTGTCTGACATTTCCAGCTCAGTTAGCCTCACAGTGGACTCAACAGGCAAAAGATGGTCACGGTGAAGTGTCTGCTCATGACCACAATGCCCCTCTGGTCTCACCCGATAGACTGGCAAGTTGGGCAGTTTCCTCACCACTATATGGGGTATGGGTTTCCAGCGACTCTGAAGCTTGTGCTTCCCTTGCAAGCCCAAATTCCTCAGTAGTACACGGTCCCCCTCAGCCAAGACTTGACCTACAACTTGGCCATCATAAGCCTTCTTGTTGCGCTGATGCACCTTGTTTGCAGCCTCAGTAGCCAACTGATAGGCTTCCTGCAGGTCTTTCTTGAGCTTCTTTACATACTGTACATGATCTTTCACTGCAACTCCATCAAGTGGGATCCCAAAGCGAAGGTCCACAGGCAGTCTTGCTTCTCGCCCGAACATCAAATAGTATGGGGAGTATCCAGTGGCATCGCTCTTAGTACATTTACGGCATTTGGCAGACGCCCTTATCCAGAGCGACTTACATTTTTATCTCATTTTTTATACAAGTGAGCAATTGAGGGTTAAGGGCCTTGCTCAGGGGCACCTCAGTCATGGCCTGGGGATCGAACCTGCGACCCTCCGGTCACAAGACCAGTTCCCTAACCGCTAGGCCATGACTGCCCTAGTACTGTTATAGGCGTGCACTAGATACGCCACATGTTGACTCCAGGTTCTCCTTTTTTCCAGTCCCAGGGTACCGAGCATAGAGGCAAGGCAAGGCAAGGCAAGTTTATTTATATAGCACCTTTCATACACAACGGTCATTCAAAGTGCTTTACAAATGAAAAGAAAACACAGAAAAGTGTAAAACAATAGATTTAAGAAATTAATCACATATATAAAGAAAAATATATAATAAAATAACATAGAATGTAAAAAGTACAGTAAATAAAATAATAAAAAGTAAATAAGATCTAAAGGGGGGGGAGCAAAGATAAGAACAGTAAAAAAAAATGTTAGACTTAAACATAAAAAAAAGAAACAAACACAATAAAATCTAAAATAGGAAGCATGATTAAAACAGTAGATTTAAAGGAAGTTAAATTAATGAAGATAAAAGTGCCGTTACAGAGTAAAGGTAATTAAACTGAGCTGAAGGCCTGCTCAAACATGAAGGTTTTCAGTCTGGATTTAAAGGTATCTAGTGTTGGGGCTCTTCTAATGCTCTCTGACAACCGGTTCCATTTCTGAACGGCGTAGTAGCTAAACGCCGCCTCTCCATGTTTAGTTTTTACCTTAGGCTGCACTAACTGACCAGTTCCTAATGATCTGAGAGTTCTGCTCGGCTCATATTGTTGGAGCACATCCAATAAATATACTGGTCCTACACCATTAAGACATTTATAGACCAGTAATAGTACCTTAAAGTCTATCCTGTAACATACGGGTATCCAGTGTAAGGATTTAAAGATGGGAGTGATGTGCTCCCTTCTTTTACTCCTAGTGAGAACTCTGGCAGCTGCATTTTGAATCAGCTGAAGCTGTTTAATTGTCTTTTTTGGGAGTCCAGTTAGGAGCCCATTACAGTAATCAATCCTACTAGAAACAAAGGCGTGGATGAGTTTCTCCAGGTCTGCTTTAGCCATACAATCTCTGATTTTGTTGATGTTTTTGAGGTGATAGAAAGCTGATTTGGTGACAGCTTTGACATGACTGCTAAAGGTGAGATCAGAGTCCATTAGTACACCAAGGTTACGTACTAGTTCTTTAGATTTTAGGCCTCTCGAATCTAGATAGGCAGCTAGTCTGTGTCTTTCATTGCTGTTCCCAAATAAAATAATCTCCGTTTTATCTTTATTTAACTGCAGAAAGTTGTGTTTCATCCACTTGTTTATGTGCTCAAGGCATTTACACAGTGAGTCTAGGGGACCGTAGTCGTTTGGGCAGAGAGCCATGTAGATCTGAGTGTCATCTGCATAGCTGTGGTAAGATATCCCATAAGTATGCATGATTTCACCCAGAGGAATCATATATAAATTAAATAAGAGTGGCCCAAGAATTGAACCCTGGGGTACACCACAGGTCACTGGCACAGTCTCAGAAACATTACCCTCCATTTCCACAAAGAAGTTCCTTCCTTTAAGGTATGAACTGAACCATTTTAGGACAGTTCCTGAGAGTCCAACCCAGTTTTCAAGTCTATTTATGAGAATTTTGTAGTCAATGGTGTCAAAGGCAGCGCTGAGATCGAGCAGTAGAAGAACAGACATGTTTCCTGAGTCTGTATTTAGCCGAATGTCATTGATAACCCTAATTAGTGCAGTCTCAGTACTATGATTAGGTCTGAAGCCAGACTGAAATTGCTCTAGACAGCTATTTGTGGACAGAAAGTGCATAATTAGCTTGAAGACTATTTTTTCTATTATTTTTCCAATGAATGGTAGATTAGAAATTGGTCTATAATTATTCAACAAGCTTGTATCTAGGGTTTTCTTTTTCAAGAGAGGCTTCACAACTGCAGTTTTTAATGCACTCGGAAATACACCTGACATGAGTGAGGAATTTACTATTTGAAGAATGTTCACAGATATTGCAGGAAAGACATTCTTTAAAAACTTGGTTGGTAATGTATCAAGGCTGCAAGTGGATGATTTGAGATGACTCACTGTATCAATTAAACCTTCTTCATTAATAGTACTGAACTGGGACATGTTGAACATTTTGCGTGGTTTTGGAGAGAAAATCGGCTCGTTAGTGGACGTAGGCGTACAGATGGCTTGTCTGATATTGTGGATTTTAGTATTAAAAAATTTTGCAAACTCATTACATCTCTCAATTGAAACTAGCTCAGGGGTCATATATGTAGGTGGGTTTGTTAGTCTGTCAACCATAGTGAAAGGCACTTTGCTATTGTTAACATTATTGTTAATAATGCTAGAGAAGAAGGATTGTCTAGCTTTACACATTATTATATTGTAATCACGCAGCCTATCTTTGAAAATCTCTTTATGTACGTGAAGGTTGGTTTTACGCCATCTGCGCTCAGCCTTTCTGCATTCTCTTTTTTGGTGCTGAACTGAAGGATCATTTCTCCATGGAGCTTTCTGCTTACATTGCATGGTTTTAACTCTAACTGGTGCAATCTGATCCAAGATACTGGCAGTTTTTGAGTTGAAACTATCCAGCAGAGTATCAACAGAGCCTGATAGTTGGCAAGGTGCAGAGCACACTTTGGTAACAAAAAGTGCAGCAGTCCTGTCATTTATCTGTCTTTTCTTTAACCTAACCTGCCTGGCATTGCTATGGATTGAAATCCACATTTCAAAAAATACACAGTAGTGATCAGACAATGCAACATCCTTAATACAGGCTGAAATGTTAAGACCCTTTGAGATAACCACATCCAAAGTGTGACCATGGCAGTGCGTGCTTCCAGTCACATGCTGAGAAAGTTCAAAAGATTCAAGTACATCATAGAATTCTTTGGCATAACTATCATTGGGATTGTCAATATGAATGTTAAAATCACCAGCTATGACAAAATAATCAAATCCAGTAGAAATAAAAGATAACATATCTGTGAAATCATCAGTAAAATTAGCATTGTACCTAGGAGGCCTGTAGACAGTGACTAGTAATATTCTTTGTACCCCTTTTAAAATTGCACTCAAATATTCAAAAGATGTGAAATCACCAAGTGACAACTGCTTGCATTGGAAAGTATCATTAAACAACATTGCTACACCTCCACCTTTCTTGCCATTGCGAGAAACATTTAAAAAGTTAAAGTTTGGTGGAGCCGACTCAGTTAGCACAATATCAGCACTATATGAATTTAACCATGTCTCTGTTAAAAGCATGAAATCAAGCCCATAAGATGTAGTTAAATCATTAATTAGATAAGACTTATTTGTAATAGATCTGATATTTAGTAGAGCTAACTTAATAACCTGTGCATTTTGTTTCAAAGCCTGTGGGATACTTCTAACATACTGTAGGTTGGATGTATTCACAGTATCTGACCTAAACTCCTTGTTCTTTCTGCTTCTGATAAGAACTGGAATGGGAGAGATAATTGGGACACAGGGTCCATGCTTGTTTTGAAAATATGTACCGCTGATATCAACACTGTAGCAGCACGGACCCAAAAGATATCAATTTTCCTTTACGGTGGTGGAGGGTGGGTGGAGCTCCTGCTGGTGATGAGCTCGCGAGCGGAGCTGTCTATTTGGTGGATTATGAGCTTGTTTTTTTATTTGAGGTTGTGGAGAGCAGTGTACGGTTAAACCGCTCAGGCTGGGGGTCCCCCTGGGGGTGATAAGGGGTAGTGCGGGACTTGTTCACCCCTAGCAATTTCAGTAGCTCTCTTATTAGGCGGCTCTCAAAATCCCTCCCCTGATCGGAGTGAATTCTTGCTGGGAGGCCATAATGAACAAAGTACTTCTCCACCAAAGTTTTAGCGACAGTGAGGGCTGTCTGGTTCCTGGTGGGAAAAGCTTGCGCATAGCGGGAAAAATGGTCAGTGACCACCAAGACATTGCTGACTCCTCTTGAGTCGGGCTCCATAGAGAGGAAGTCGATGCAGACCAGGTCCATTGGTCCATCACTAGTGATATGGTGTAGGGGAGCTGCTCTTTTAGCGGGTGTCCTACGGATCACACATGCTCCACAATTACGTATATAGCGTTCTGCATCTATGCCCATTCTGGGCCAATAGAACTGGCTTCACAACAGATCACTGGACCGGTCTACTCCTAGATGACCCATCTGATCATGCAGGGCATGTAAGACTGTCTTTCGGAACTTAGTAGGCAATGCCAGTTGAAGTCTCTCCTTACCAGAGGGGTTTTTAGTCGTCCGATAAAGCAGTCCCTCTCTCATGACCAGCCTCTCCCTCTCTCGCTTCCACAACAGCAGTTCAGGGTTAGATTTGCATGCGGTCCATACTCCATCAGCTAGGAACTCCAACACTCGGCCAATGACAACATCCTCTTTCTGGGCTTGAACCAATTCATCTTTGGTGATCATCTCTGCAGGGTGTCTGTCCAGGTGGGTCGGGTAAGCATAGACATCCGGTATACACTGGGGTGTAGCACCAAGCTGCTCCACCAGTCTAGGGTGTGGATCCTGTAGATCTCCAGTGACCACTCGCTGGCATAAAGCCCTCACCCCTGTGGGTGGGATACTCTCCCATTCCTCACTGACCTCGTCACAGGGCAGTTTACGGGACAGCATATCAGCATCGACATTAGCTTTCCCGGGCCTGTACTGAATGTCAAATTCATAGTTAGCAAGGGCAGCAAGCCAACGGTGCCCAGTGGCATTTAGTTTGGCCGTGGTCAAGACATAGGTAAGCGGGTTATTGTCAGTGCGCACAGTAAAATGGGCCCCATAAAGGTAGTCGTGGAACTTGTCTACAACAGCCCACTTTAATGCTAGAAACTCAAGCTGGTGAATGGTGTAATTCCGCTCTGATTGGTTCAACTTCCTGCTCGCAAAGGCCACTGGTCTTAACCCTTCCGGGTGATCCTGGTACAGAACAGCTCCGAGCCCTGTTAAGCTTGCATCAACGTAAAGGAAATATGGCTTACTGGCATCAGCAAATGCTAGCACAGGGGCTTCGGTGAGACAACGAATTATACACTGAAAGGCCTCAGTGCAAGCGGAGTCCCACCTTTCACCGAACTGCTCTGACTCTTTTCGATAGGCATTGGCCTTTTCTGTAGACCGCTCTCGCCCAAGCCGTGTAGGAGCATAGCCCTTAGTGAGATCAGTGAGGGGTCTGACAATGGCAGAGTAATTCTCTTTTTTTTTTTAATGGCCCACCTCCACCCCCCCATCTTTGGAGGACAACTTTGTTTTTATGTACAGATCAAATGACAATTATAACAATTATAACAATATGCAAAGTGATAATTATTGGTGTTAGGTGGACCAAGAAAAGAGGGGGAGAGAAAGAATAAAAAGGGAAAAGACAGAAGGGCAGGGGGAAAAATAAATAAATAAATAAATAATAATAATAATTATTATATATAAAGAAAAAAATAAAAATAAAATAAAAAATATATAAAACCTGTGACCTACGATGTCACGCGAGGCGTTCACTGCTTTCTCAGCAGCTGCCACTGCCCTAAGGCAGAGAGGAAGCCCTGCAGCCACAGGGTCCAGCTTGGCAGAGTAGTAGGCTACTGGCCGCAGTTTCCCTCCGTGCGGCTGTAGCAGCACTGAGGTCATACACCCCTGCTTCTCATCTGCTGTTTGGACAAACGGAAGTTCAGAGTTAGGCAAGCCCAATGTTGGGGATGATTGTAGCGCTTGTTTTAATGCATTGAAGGCCTGTTCAGCAACCGGTGTCCAGCTAAGTACACCGTGGGCCTGTAGGCCCTGTCCATGAGCTATGGCACTCAATGGAGCTTCGAGACACGCATAGTCCCGAATAAAAGTTCTGCAATAAGAACACATCCCCAAAAATGACATCAACTGTTTCTTGGTCCTGGGTTTTGGAATATTCTGAATAGCAGCAGTCCTGCTGCTCTCCAACCTTTTACCTGCGCTAGATATCAGGTGACCCAGGAATTTGACCTCTGACTGTACAAATTGTAATTTGGACCTGTTGACCCGATGCCCTTCGGCTGCGAGGTGTTGTAATAGCTTAACTGTCCTATTATCCTCAAATATACTACTACACGATTCGTCCTTGGGGTCAATTTGACCCCAGGGATATTTGACTCTAGAAAATGATTTACAGAATATTGTTGACCACATTTTTGGGACAGGCACAGGGCCGGCCCCACAGGGGGGGTGGGGGTGGGGGAGCAAATGGGGGCGTTGCCCCCTCAGGCGATGTGTCCCACCCCCTCAATGTAAATAATAAGACCCATTTGTTTTACTTATTTTATTTATCGCTATACGGCACCCCCCTCACCTGCCCGGTACCCCCTGGTCAACAACTTACGTTCGCCACCCCCCCCCCCCCCCCCCCTTTCGGTCAACAACTTACGTTCCCCCCCTCGGTCAACAATTTATAACCCCCCCCCAGGTGATGTGCCCCGCCCCCTCAATGTAAATAATAAGACCCATTTATTTTACAACAATCGCTACACGGCGCCCCCTCGGCCCCCCCCTCGGTCAAAAACTTACGTTCCCTGACCCCACCCACCCCCAGGCGATGTGTTCCGTCCCCTCAATGTAAATAATAAGACCCATTTATTTTACAATAATCGCTATATGGCGCCCCCTCACCTGCTACCCCCCCCCCCCCCCCCACCGGTCAACAACTTATGTTCACCACCCCCACCCACCCCCCCCCCCCCCCCACGGTCAACAACTTACATTGCCCCCCCCCCCCCCCTCCAGGTCAACCATTTACATTCGCCACCCCCAAAATTTTCTGACGCCCCCCCCCACTGTATAGCCTATGTCCTGACACCGGCCCTGGACAGGCACTTTATTTATTTGTTGAATACATAAATAGCCCCTTGAAAATCTGTGAGTTGACCTGTCCTCTAGCGCCACCATCAGGCCAAACTTTTCAATTAGAATGAATTTATCTTGAATTTTTCATACAAATCTAGTTAAAACAGCTTGGGGTCAAATTGACCCCTGAGGACCACCGATGGGTGCAATATGTGTTCAGCACATTGAAAAAAAGTCATCATGAAAATTTTATGCTTTATCACTTGTCCCCATCAAATTAGGAAATGTCATGAAATATGAAGTAAAAGAAAAAAAGTCAACTACTATTTTTTCAATGATAAACATTGAATGGGGTCAAATTGACCCCAAGGACGATAGGAGGGTTAATGTCACGTGTGCACTGCTCCTCTGTTGGACAACAGAGGGCGCAGTCATCCACGTACTGGAGCAAAACCGTACCTGGAGACAGTTCTAACGACTCTAGGCTGTGTCACAGTGCTTCATTGTAAATGGTTGGCGACTCGCAGTAGCCCTGGCATAGGCGAGTGAAAGTGTATGGTCGACCATCAAACTCAAAAGCAAACCAAAATTGTGAGTCTGCATGTACCGGTACAGAAAAGAAGGCATTAGCCAAATCAACAACTGAAAACCACTTACTGTCAGGTGGAACTTGTGAAAGAATCGTATAGGGATTCGGAACCAACGGGGCTCTCGCTACCACAGCTAAATTTACCGCCTGGAGATCTTGTACAAATCTCCACTCCTCCGGTTCGCCAGGCCCCCGAGATTTCCTCACAGGAAAAATAGGAGATCTCACTGGTGAATTAGCACATGAAACAATTACCCCCGCCTTCAACAATGCCTCAAAGACTGGTCGTATCCCCTTGACCACTTCCCGCTTCAAGGGATACTGTGGTTTACGAGGCCTGAAGTCCGACTTAGGTGTGATTCTCACAGGCTCACATCCCTTGATCAAGCCCACATCACACTTGCCCTTGGACCACAGAGACTCAGGGACCTGCTCCAGTCCCACACACACACCCTCTATCTTTGGACAATGGAATGTTGGCAGCTTGCCCAGATGCAGCTGTACTCCTCTCCCTACCCTGACTACCCAATTCAGTGGTTTAGAAAAAACGTCCATTGACGGACTGTACCGCACACCATCACACCCACGCTCCCAGTCATGCGCACACAACACTCGCTCCAGCCATGCCCCCAAATCATCCCACTGCCAATCAGTGGGTTTGGCCAAAGGAACATGTGCCACACTGTTTACCATTTGAAACATAGCCTGCTCTGCTCTGCTCAAATCAACCTCCACCGCGCTTATGTGTTGACCCCAAAACATCCGCTTTAGCACCAGCATTTCACCCTGCTCACGCTTTCTGAACCATTTTTTCTCATAACCTACATCTGGTCCTCCCTCATGTGTGTGAGCTGTGCAATGCAACATACACGGGTCCATAAACACAGTGCCCGTGGGGTTAATAGCATTCTGTGCAATTGTTATCAGTTCTGTCTTAATATCCCCAGTGGGACAGGTGCCCAGCTGCCACTCGTACCCATAACAGAGCGGCCCTAAAGCAAGCCATACAGCTTGCACCGAATCAGGTAGTTCAACTTTCAGGCCGTCCGGCCTGCTTTTTATCTGAATACCTAGCTGACACATTAAATCTCTACCAAGCAGATTTATTGGACACACCCTAGATATCAGGAAACTAAACCTAAATTTAGTCCCTGTCTCCTGCAATGTACAAGAGAGGGGTGCAGAAAACTGTTCAGCTGTCACAACACCTGACGCACCAACCGACTGGAGATACCTGCCACTCATGCGTGGCTGCCTGCTAAACTCAGAAGCTTTAATAACAGAATGGCCAGCGCCAGAATCCACCAAAAATGTCATCTCAGTGCCCCCCACCATAACATTTAACGTAGGCAAATCTGCAGCAGCAGTTGTCTCATAAACAGCATATGTCCCCCCACATGACAGTTCACTTCTCTCATTAACGTTTAAAGGCAAAAGCATTTCTTCATTGCAAAGCATTTCATCACTATCAATGATATCACTTAAAACAGCATCAGTATGCGTTAGCGGAAGCGTTTCTTCATTGCAAAGCATTGGAAAAGTTTGTGTCTTACCTGACCCTTCCGGAACATCACCAGTCGACCCCTCCGACCGTCAGTCCCCACCATGCTGACCTTGCTTCTCCCGCTTATCTCGCCTTTGTGGACACTCCCTTGACCAGTGCCCTTCTTCTCCACAGATGTAACAAGCGTTGTCGTCATCATCTCTCCTGCGGTTCTTCACCTTCTTAGTCCTCTTCTGCCCTTTCCAGTCTTTGCCTTTTCCATCGCCCCTCACCACTCGAACCATGGAAAGTTGTGTTTGTCGCGGTTCTTTGTCTTGCTTCCAGGCACTCACCTTCTTCCATCGCTTTTCCGCATGGATAGCATGTTGCACAATCACCTCCATCTTGGCTGTCTCCCAAGTGATGCAGGTGTCCTTCAGCTTCTCGGATATCTCAGACCATTGATGAAAGCATTCCGCAAATGAGCCTCATAAGGTGTGACTGGCCCATTGTCCATCCTGTCGGGCTTGTCCATGCCGCAGTGAGCATCATGCACCTGGGTGAGCCGACACAGGTACTCCTGCACAGTCTCTCTGTCATCCTGCTTGCAGTTAGCTATCTTGGTTAAATCCATCACAAGGAGAAAAGCATCCCGTATTGCTGAACACAAGTCATGTAACATTGTCCAATACGGTTCGTTACCTTCATGTGACCACTTGCTGTTCACCAGCTGAATGTTCTTGACTGACCAGTCCATCTGGATCCTTGCAACCTCTACTCCCAGTTTCAGGCCCAGGAGTCGGTGCAACTCATGTGACGTCGGCCTGAACTCATGGCAAATCATGTCCAGTTCATCTGCAAACTTACGCCCCCCAATGTCACCAGGGTGCTTGAGCTGCTTGACGACTTCCTGTAAATCTGCAACAGTCCATGTTCTCATAACAAGCATAGGTTCATCCTGACCCGCCACTTCCACCATCGGGCACATCACCTGATTGTTGGTCGTTTCTGGAATCCACTTCTCCTCTGGAGGTGGGGGCAGGGGCGGCTCGCTGACGTGGACCATGCGTCCTTGGCTTGGTCCGGCTCGCTGACGTGGACCATGCGTCCTTGGCTTGGTCCGGCTGTTGCGTCTTGCCCGTCTCGCGATCTCGTGTGCAGAGCCACTGAGCTGATTGGACGTGTTGGAGAAGGCTTGTTCCCTCTGACTGGTTTCTGGGGCTTGACGTCGATGGGGTTGGGTGGGGCCGTCTGGGCGGTTGGGGGTCGCCTGGGACATCCGTCCAGGTCTGGATCTGCAACACACTTAACAGACTGGAGATTCTAAAGTTCCTTTCGAACCTCAAGTTTAGTTTTTGTTTGCAACCTATAATCCCGCCGTTTCGCCTACCTCTCCCACAAGTCAAAAGCTTCCCAGTTGACCTTAAACCCATCATATTGTTCTTTTACTAGGTTTCGTTTTAATGCTGCAATTCGGTTCATGTTAAAACTCCCTCCCTCTGGGAAATCACATTTAGTAACCCACATGTGAAATTGTTTTAGACTTTCGGACCCATACCGTTCGTTCATGTACCTTATTCTAGGATGTTCACACAGTATCTCACTGACCTCGCCGCCAGTACGACTACTATTACATCCACCCATTTTGCTGCTTCTGAAGACAACACACTCACGCAGAACCTGACTCTCACTCTCCCTGATACTCTGGTCCTCGACTCTCAGCCGAGGGTGAAACACTCAATTGCTTAGTTACCCCACCCGATAACCGTCACCGTGTATACACGTACCAGGAGAGAAGTAACAACTCTGCAATAAGTTTACCTAACACTTTGTACTCACCAGGGTTTAGTTAACTTAACTGTTCGTCTGTTTCCGGGAAAACTCCGACGCCGAGGAGGCAAACACCTGCGAGTCCTGCCCCACGAAATTTGTCGTTGGTTGACTGAAGTAAGGTCTTCAGGAACTAAGCGCTTACTCTCCCCCTCAGGTGTGCCGTCCTCAGTCGTGGAGTCCCATCTGGGGTGCCAAAATGTGTTAGAAATTCTGAAACCCTTAAATGGTGAGCACAATGAAAGTCAGAAGCAGTTGGGTTAGATAATAAAGTACAATGATTTATTTCAACAAAGCATGGATTAACCCCTGAGATCTCCGTTACAAACACACCAGGTATCTGTCACAGAGAGAGCTAATTCCCCCTTCTGAGCTCTCATCTTTTATACTTTTAATTATCAATACACACGGTGTCCACGAGGTGAACACAAGGTGATCAACCAAATGTGGTTGGACAATACATGAAATAATTAACACTGATTTGACAGATGCGTATGACGCATGTCCCCTCCACGCTCAGCATCCTCGTGATGTCACGGCAGACTGAGTGTCGCCGTAGTCCCTTCCAAGTAGAGATTAGGCGTCTCCAGCGAGGTCAGTTTAGGAACACCAGAGGAACATCAGATTAGGCCTCAGCCGAGGCCAGAGAACACACGCACAGAGGCCTACTGAAGTCACGAGAATGGCTTCAGTGCCATGATCAACACACTTATATGTAAAAGATCTCTAACACCTATCCCTAATGTGTTTAATGTATACTAAGAAAGCCTGACATAAATGGAAATCACCAAATTTCCACCACACCAACCAGCTGACCACAGCAAAGTAAAGCAGAAAGTGTACCATAGACATTTAGCACAAATGACGTGATGTATGTGTGAGTGTGTGTTTATGTGTAACCTAGTTGTGCAACATAGGATAAATGTACGGAATGTACTTACCAGCAAGGATAGAAAGCTGCGACAACATTCCCCCAGAGGTCAGAGGTAGGCAGAGAAAGACCCGGGAATCCCACCCGCCCTCGGCCCCCCCAGGAGCTGTGGAGCCCCAGGGCAGCACTTCCCAGTGACCTTCGCATGCCCGCCCCCACAGGCGGGAGAGTGAGAACCCCGGACCGCGCCCCCACAGCCAAGGAGTGCAGGTCCCGGGGAACCAGAGGAAACAGAGCCTCCCCCGCCGTGGGCCGGTAGCAGCCGGAAGTGGACCGGGCACGACTAGCCCCCGACCCAGAACCAGCCGTCCTCACTCCTACACTCAACTCATATATGCATTTGCCCCTATACACCTTATATACCCCCCTACCCTGCACACACCCTGACCCATCCCCATACACATACACACACGCGCCCCCAAACTCACCTTCACATGTAGACCCTCACACATATACACCTACACGCACATGCACATTCATCCCAACATGACTTCTTCCACACATCCGACCACTCCCATATACACTCTTGCACACATGGACCTACCCCCAAATGTGCCCACACCCCAATATATACACACATACCCATATGTTCCCCCCAACATGTACTCATTCACCTACCTGTATAAAAAGATAGGACAAAGACACACATGCCTCCAAACCAACACACCCTCCGCGGCGGGGGCAAATGGCTGGACCAGCAAGGATCGGTAGTAGTTTCCAGGACGCCACCAGCCCGGCCCCGCGCCTGCGACCCACCCCCGCCCCGGCAGGGAGCAGGAAACAGGTGAAGGAAGGCCTTCCCACCCCTCCACCCCCAGTGCTGTGTTGTGTGTAGGTATTGGTGTATATGCATGTGTGGTAGTGTGTGATACTTTGGTGCAGTTAACACTGAGGGGACAGGTGTTGGGACCAACGTGTACAAAGCCCCGGCCCACTGGCCAGTGTTCGTCCACACCGTCCCCTCAAAGGCCCTCAATGTCTAAGGTGCAGTAAAAACTGAGGGACAGACAGTGGTGAGGAGACGGGTGAACCATGGCAGCAGGCCCACCTCGTCAACCTCTGGTTACACGCCTGCCCCCCAGGATCCTAAATGTACAAGGACTGTGTGCGTGTGTGCGTGCGTGTATATGTGTGGGGAGTGGGTGGGTGGAAATGCGTAGGTCCACAGGAAATGGTCCTCTGGAAAAGGAGAGCCAGCTAGCTGGCTCATTGAGCACCGAGCTTCACTGCCCCACCGACTCGAGGCAGGGAGCGGTCGACCCGGGGAGACCGGGCAGGCAGCTCCCTCCGTCACCGCATCCAAGCCCAGATCCCCACCGCCCCCACCACAGAGGACAGCCGGTCTGGACATCCACATACACCTAAACACATATTCTCTATCGCATACGTATACACCCACACATTCATCTCTTATATATATCTCCACCCACATATACACCCACACACCTTGTCCCATATTCACAACACACCTATAAGCACCCACAGCCATACCAATCGCACATCAAATGACAGCAGACATCCACAGGATTGAAGACAAGCTGGTCTGAGTCCGGAACCCAGCGCCCCCGGCCCGCCCCAGACACCCCCGACAGCCACCGCCCCACCCCCACTAGCCAGGCCCCTCAGAGCCCCAAGGCCCAGACCCGACGCCCCAACACAAGGCCTACCGACCCACCCCCCCCAGCGGTGCGCCCGCAGTGGCACAGGCCACCCCGTGCGGGCAGGGCCCCAGCACGGGGTCGGGTGGCCCCAGGCACCGGGCCCCGCCACCTGGCCCCGCAGGGGAGGCCAGCCACCCCCCTTGGGTCCAGCACCTGCTCCTCCCGCACCCCAGAGCCCAGAGGCAGCGCAATCCAAGGACCCCCCCCCCCCCCCCCACCGCCCGCCAGGACAAACACACAAACATCCCAGGTCGGCAGCCCCGGCCCCCCAGCCCAGAAAGTGGCCGGCACGAGCAGTCCCCCCAGAGTCGACCCCCAGCCACCAACCGGCCATCCGGGAGTCGTGGCCCCAGCCAGCCTCCCCGACTAGCTAATGGAACTGATCAGTGGGAACCAAAGAGAGTTAAATTCTTCCAACTGGTCTTTAGAGGAAGCAGACATTCTCTCCAGACAGATGTGATCGAGTAATAAATTTTTGTAATGAGTAATATGCAGGTCCTTTTTTGCTTTCCAATTGATAAGAATGGTTTTCTTGGCGATGCATAGGGCAGTAAGAACTATGTGTGATGTGTTTGCCTCTATAGCCAGTTCACTGACGTCTCCTAGGATGCACAGTCTGGGTGACGTTGGGATGTAGCATTTAAACCACATGGACAAGTCTACACATACCTTCTGCCAGAATTCCTGGACAGGCCTACAGTCCCATATAGCATGCATATAGTTATTGGCTACATTGCCTGTACAGTGGGTGCATATGTTTGACTGTGCTAGGCCCATTTGGAACATCCTTTGTCCTGTATAATGTGTTCTATGAAGGACTTTGTATTGTATAAGTTGTAAGTTGGGGCTTTTACTTATTTTGAAAATGTTTGTGCATACGTCTGTCCAAAAATGTTGATCTGGATTAATAGATAGATCTCGTTCCCATTTGGCTATTGAATCATCAAATTTTAACAATAATTTATACAGTTTTGATAATAATTTAGGAGTATCTAGATTTAAAAATTCAGTTACCCATGCTGATATTTGTAAATTCAGTTGATTGCGGTTAAATCTCTGTTGAATGATGGATTTTAATTGTTGATATTCAAGAAATCTACTGTTATTTATACCATACTCTGATATAAGTTCCTGAAATGTGACAAAGTTTTCATTTTTAATAATATATTCTAAATTTTTTATTCCCTTATCATGCCATGATGTGAAATGTAATACTTTCTTGTTCTGACAGATGTCTGGATTGTTCCAAATGGGTGTTAGTTTGCATGGGGTGAGTGGAGACCGAGTTAATTTAAGGAATTCCCACCAGGCTGTCAGTGAAGTATTTATACTGAGGCTTTTAAAACAGTCCTGACGCTTAATATTAGGGCTAATGTAAAGGAGGTCTGAGAGTTTTAATTTCCCGCAGAATGCTTGTTCTAGGTCCAACCATGGGCTGTCTATTAAGTCGTATTTGTTCCATTTTAAAATGTACTGTAATCTATTGGCTAAGAAATATTGATAAAAATTTGGTAGTTCTAAGCCACCATTGAGTTTTTGCTTTTGCAAGGTTTTCAGACTTATTCTTGATGGCTTGTTTTTCCATAGGAATTTTGATATGCTTGAGTCTAAGGATTTAAACCAAGCGGCAGAGGGTTTATTTGGGATTAGTGAGAATAAATAACAGTTCCTAGTTGCTGGTGTGGTCCTTTTCTGTGTCAAAGAGAGAGAGACCGGTGCATGATCACTGATAGTGATAGGATGAATATGGGTGTTTGTGACATCTGTCATAATAGAATTGCTATCTAAGAAGTTGTCTAAACGAGAATGTGAGTGGTGTACTGCCGAAAAGAAGGAGTAGTCCCGGAGAGTGGGGTGTTGTGAACGCCACGCATCAGAGAGCCCAAAATCGTTCATATATTGTTTTAGGGTGTCTATAGACTGCCAGTTCCTTTGACTCACTGCTGTACTGAGCCTGTCGATATCTGGATCAAGTACCAAGTTGAAGTCTCCTCCTATTATTAGTTTGGTGTCAGAGTGATCAGAGAGTGCAGTGAAAATACTGTGAAAAAAGGAGGGGTCGTCAACATTTGGTCCATATATGTTAGCAATACATAAACGCATATTTAGAATGGACAGGTTAAGTATTATGTATCTACCATCTGGATCTGTTATATTGTTGCTAATGGAAAAGCTTATCCTTTGGGTAATTAATATGGCCACCCCCCTTTGTTTTGAGTTGTAACAGGCTGAGTACAGGTGTGGAAACTGAGGACAGGTCAGTGTGTATGTAGGTGTTTTGGACATATGTGTTTCCTGTAGAAAGACAATATCTGCTTGTAAGTCGTTTAGCCTATTAAAAATTTTCAATCTCTTTTCCCTCGAACCAGTTCCATGTACATTCCATGTTACGAACTTCAGTGAATTAATGTTAAGACTACTTGTTTGATTGTTGGATGGTTGCTAAAGGTGTGTGTGTTGCACATCTGTGTTGTATGCCTGTGTTGTATGTTTTGTGTATGTGTCTGCGCTATATGTCTGTGTGTGTGTGTCTGTGCCTGCATGAATTGGTCGTGTGTGTGTGTCTCCTGTGTGTTAGTGTGAGATTGTGCTGTATGTCTATGTGTGTACACTATTTTCCTGCCTGACTACACTGTATTTCCCTGCATGACTACACTGTATTTATCTGCCTGACTACACTGTATTTCCCTCCCTGCTATGTAGTTTACTGTGTGACATGTACATGTTTATTTCCCCTGCACTGCCCTGTTCGCCTGTGCAATCATTCAACCTCAGATCTGAATACAGAAGTCAGTGGTGCTGACAAGGAAAATGAAAGCTAAAGTGTACATGTGGACATACAGCAAAATGTTCAACAACTGGCTGCTGGACAATATTAGAAAGTGTTTCTATGATTACTAGAGGTGTCTTCAACTAAGGATTTTCATAGTCGAATATGATTTGTCAGATTTTCCCTTTAGTCAACTAATAGTCGATTCGGGGTTTTTTTTTTTTAACTAGAGCACTTTAAAGGGAACCCCGGCTGGTAACACTTAATATGCTGTAATTAATGTAAATTATTAAGACATGTTGTAAAAAAATCACAAAAGCAGCAGATTTATTTACAAATCAACGCTTTTATTCAAAATATTTGACATATGGGCGCAGCCATGTTTTCTGACGCGCAATGCCTGCTGGGTAGATGACGTCAAATGGTCGCAGCGCGCTAAACTTGACTGCGGTTGGAAGGAGTTAATGTTAGTTAGCTGAGCTACCTTAAAGAAAACCAGGCCACACTGTGTTGCCGTTGGATGTTATTTCCAGTCGAAAGGCAGTGGGAAGACTGATATTAGTCTTCACATTTTTCCCAAAGATAAAAAGAGGAGAAAAATTTGGGAAGCAACGTGTGGACGAACACAGCTACCAAAAGACCGGCAGCTCTGCTCTCTTCACTTCAGTCCCGATTAGGGTTGCCACCTAGGTCTGACAAAAAACAAGGACACTGTTGGCGAGTGTAATCTGTTGAGCGGGGGGGGGGGGGGGGGGGGTGGCGAACGTAAGTTATACTAAATGTACTTTCTCAATACATTGAGTATGAGAAAGAATTGTTGCTTACCTGCTTATCTAAGTACTGGTGTGAGCTTTGCTTGTGCTTGCTTTTGCACCCTCTTGGCTAAAAGATTAAGGAGGGAGAGCACATCAGACTCAACATAACCTTTAGAGATTGAAGATAAGAAAGTGCACATAAGCATCCTCTTTGCACATAAGCAAGCCTCTCCTTACCTAGTTTTCCATTTATATTTGGCATTCCCCTTTGCTGCAGCTACCAGCTGTTTCTGTTCTTCAATTAATGACTTAAACTCGGTGCATGACAAGTTAAGATTCAGACGGACTTGAAGCTCAGACTTGACCATTGAAACCGACAGTCTGTTTCTTTTGTCAGACCAAATATCCTCCATGTGACCGAACACTCGCTCTGTGTAGGCATTGCTGACTGGTATGGAAAAAACAAAAGCAACTACTTTCATCAGCTCAGTGGATTCAGTTGCATTGCTGAAAAAATAGGCCCATTTTTTGTCTAGAGTAAGGTCTTTTGGAATGGTGCCTGATAATTCATTCAGGATGACCACATCACCATATAGCTTGTCTTCATCAACATCCAGGGCTAGTTTGTCCAGTAAATGATTCAGCTCAGACCACTGGAGTGACTGACCTTCATCAAGTCTGAGACAGCCAGCATGTGCAAGAAGCTGGTCGGTGAAGTCAAATTTGTCCTCGATATACTGTACTGCTTTCTCATAGAATCTGTCTACCAGGCTTCTGAAGAGATATTGTTGCTGTGGTGAAAGACTCCTCATTATTTGTTTTGCTTTACTTCCATAGAATCTGTCGGTGCGCCTTGCGTTCAGCTGGTTGGTTCATCGGTTCATCACTGAGTAAACATCTATGACAGTAGCATTGTCACTCTCTAGCTTCCTGATAGAGGAATCAAATTCCTGCATCACATTGTGCATAAATGCCAGGATGCATTCAGCCATAATATGATCCACATGTTCTGTGTCAGAAGCACTGCCCACAAATGTCCAGTTTTTGAAAAACCGAATTGTGTCGACCAGAATTATAACTGATGCGTTATCTGCACTAAATGCACTAATCTGGTTGACTGAAAGTCCGCTTTTTTCAGTGATGGACACTATCTGTTTAAATATGGCTTCACTGGATTCATCTGGGTCTTCATAAAAATCTAGCAATCCACATTTCACACCCTCGGATGTACAGAAGTACTGGACTGGGTATGGGAACAGCTTTGTGTGGCCAGAATTGGATGCATCAGAACACACTGCAAAATAGTGTGCTTTCTTCAATTCAGCAGCTAATCTATCGTGACTAAATGGTGCTAACACATTCTCAACTAAGGCCTCACTCTTAGTTCTGCCACATGACATCTTGGTTGCAGGGTTGCCAACTTTTGACGTTTGCTTGGAGTGAGATTTTAACCTGGAGCTGGTGGCGAGTGTATTTTGTTGAGCGGGGGGGCGAACGTAAAATGGACACAGATTCAGTGTTATATCGCCAGTGGATGGCGCCAGAGCTAGCGAACTAGTAACGTATTGAATCATATATGTGGATCTGAGGTAAATAAACTGGATATTTTTTTTCGGCGTGAGATATCGGAAGTGTGGCGTGAGAGCGTGTGAAAACGGTCAAATGCGTGTGTCTCACGCTCAATGCGTGAGAGTTGGCAACCCTGTGGTTGCAATATTAGAATCACTGAATATTTTCGCACTGACCTTGTTCCCACAGTCAGTGGACAGGTAGCTGTGGCCATGTCGCACACCATGATAAGTAGAGGTTAGTTACTAGGCACAGACTCATCCTCTGTTTCACCACCCATCTCAACCGCTGTATTGTTTCTTAAACTTCTCAAACGACGCTATAGCAGAGCCACTGATTCACTAATTGTAGGAGCCGCCTGTACCGATTGGATTGTGAAGTCATATGACAACAAAATATGACATATGGCAACACTAGTCCCGGTGCGTTTGAGTCATTCAGTAGAGCCCGACTGGTGAGAGAGTTGACGGATGCTGTTGGTTTTAAACGTAGACTAAAACACAATGCAGTGCCCACAGGTTTCCCACACAAAGTCCAAAAGTCCCAGAATGTGGAGCGAGAACCGCACAAAGAAACGTGAACATAAACATGCGCTGGACCTTTTACCGTTTAAACCTTTCAAAGTTTAATATAGTAACGTAATATTATATCATGTAATATAATATAATATAATATATAAGCCTTTGAAAAGACTATAAAAAGAATGTAAAGTTTACTGCTTCTCCCTCGTTTGCGGATCCTGAACTTGAAGGTACAGCATTAGCGGTCATTGATAAATCTGACGATCTACTAGATACGATTCTGGCTAGATTCTGGCTCAAACTGTAAAGGCTGAACAGTAGCCAGGTCTAGCTAGCTGTGCTCAAGCGCGATGGCCAGTCACTGCAACCTGTAAGGAATGCCACCTGATCTACACCTAACCAGCCTCACCTGACGCTCATCACCACACCCCCTATATCTCTACTTAAACGCCCACATTCCACTTCCTAGTCGCGAAGTATTGCCGACTCATGCCGCGTACCAAGCCTTTCTATTACCTGTCTGCTTTCCTGTGTTCCGACCCTCGCTTACGTCCCCGACCTTGTCTCCTGCCTAGTCCCTCTGTACCTCCTGACTTCTGCTCCCCCGGTATGACCCTGGACCGTCCTGACCACGCCAAGAGAACGCAGTTGCTACTAGTCATAGTGCTCGTGATACACCTGCCTGTGTTTGTACCAGCGTCTCATTTCAATAAAAGCGGTGTTCTTCCGCATTTGGATCCCTCTCTGCCTGTTCAATACGTTACAGAAATACTTCGCCAAACCATGGATCCAGCAGAAGATACACTAAAGACACTCACCGAGACGGTCCAACAACTCGTGGGAATAGTTCGAGATCAAGGTCTCCAAGTGGCAGCACTCCAGGAAGCCGTTCGTCTCGTCACAACGACAACCTCCACACCCGTGAGCGTCCCCGTAGCCATACCCGAACGTTACGACAGGTCTCCCGAACGATGCCGTAACTTCCTCATGCAGTGTTCAATATACTTCACGTACCACCACGCTCGATTCCAAGCAGAGTTGCCAAGGGTCCACTTCATTCTCTCGTTTCTCACTGGTACAGCAGGTACTTGGGGCACCGCTTTGTGGGACACCAAAGACCCAGCCCTCCAGTCAGAGAACCAGTTCACAGCGCTGCTCCGAGCAGTCTTCGATCACCCTGCTGACGGTCGCGACATCGGAGACCGACTCTACGACATCCAGCAAGGACAACGGAGCACAGCAGATTATGATAGGGAGTTCCGCACACTGGCAGCAGGGAGCGGTTGGAGCGACTCAGCCTTGAGAACCGTGTTTCGTCAGGGTCTGAGGACCGACGTGCAGGTCGAACTCGCCTGTCGGGGAGAAGCACTCTCTTTAACTGAATTCGTTCAGGCAGCGATAAGAGTAGACAAGTTGTTGAGGCCCTACCGTTCCGAAATAGATGACACTCCCATTCTCATGTCCTGTGCACCATCTCCCCGTGTATGTGAACAGAACCCCCATGAATCTGATGAGTCCATGCGGCTAGGCAGGTCCCCACTCACTTACCAACCCTTACTGGTTACCCAGAGGAAAAACCAAGTTAACCTACCAGTACTAGTATCTTGGGGGGGCATAGACACGAACCTGTCAGCTTTAGTGGATTCAGGAGCGGCTGGCGATTTCATAGACCGGGACCTAGCCTATCACCTCCACCTTCCCACCGTCCCTATGGATCCTCCCTTGAAAATTAACTCGCTAAATGGACAGCCTTTGGGCGAGGGTGTAATTTCACTTCGTACCTGCCCCGTGGAGCTACGAGTAGGTCTGTTCCACAGCGAGATGCGGGAGTTTTTCTTGATATCCACGCCCCGGGATCCTCTCATACTAGGCTTTCCCTGGCTATCGGCTCACGACCCGGAAATCTCCTGGAAGAGACGAGAGCTAGTACGGTGGAAAACCCGTTGTCTCGAAAATTGTATTCACTTACCACTCCGGTCCTCCTCAGTAGAAAGTCCTGATACACCCCTGTCTGATGTCATCCCCGTACAGTATCGTGGATTCGCTGACGTGTTCGACAAAGACAGTGCCTGTCGTCTGCCTCCCCATCGGCCATGTGATTGCGCAATCGACCTCCTCCCAGGAGCCCCCTTACCTCGTAGGACGAAACCTTACCCTCTCTCACGTCCCGAGGATCAGGCGATGGAGTCCTACATCACCGAAGCCCTACAGAAGGGATTTATCCGACCATCCACTTCTCCTGTCGCAGCTGGCTTCTTCTTCATCGAAAAGAAAGGAGGGGGATTACGTCCTTGTATTGATTACCGTGCCCTTAACGCAGTCACATCGAAGTACGCTTACCCTCTTCCCTTTATCACCGACTCACAAGAACGTCTGATGGGGGCGAACCTCTTTACGAAGTTGGATCTACGGAGTGCGTACAACTTGATTCGAATCCGAGAGGGCGATGAGTGGAAAACCGCCTTTATCACTGCCAGGGGGCACTATGAGTACCTCGTAATGCCATATGGACTGACGAATAGTCCCTCCGTGTTCCAGGCGTTTATGGATGACATCTTCCGTGATATGATTGATGATTTCGTGTTTGTCTATATTGACGATATCCTAATTTATTCCCCGTCTGTCTCTGAACATGTCCGGCACGTCTCAGCAGTGTTGCAGCGCCTGCGGGAACACCACCTGTATGTAAAGGCTGAGAAATGTGAGTTTCATCGTTCCACAGTGACCTTCCTCGGATGTACGCTCTCTCCTGGTCAGGTCTCCATGGATACAGATAAAGTCAAGGCAGTCACGGACTGGCCAACCCCCCGTTCTACTAAAGAACTGCTGCGATTCCTGGGTTTCGCCAACTTCTGTCGCCGATTCATCCGCGGCTTTGGTGAGTTGGCAGCTCCTCTTACCAATCTCCTTAAAGGGGGAAAGTCACGGGAATTCATCTGGGCTGCCGAGGAAGACCGAGCGTTTTCACTCCTTAAACGGGCTTTCACGTCGGCTCCTGTACTACATCTCCCTGACCCCCTGCTCCAGTTCATCGTGGAGGTCGACGCCTCGGAGGTGGGAGTGGGCGCTGTTCTCTCGCAGCGTCAGGGAAACCCGCCGAAGTTATATCCCTGTGCCTATTACTCAAAGAAACTGTCAGCCGCCGAGATGAATTACGACGTTGGTGACCGAGAGCTCCTAGCCATTAAACTCGCCCTCGAACAGTGGCGTCATTGGTTGGAGGGAGCGACACACCCCTTCTTAGTCTATACAGACCACAAGAATTTAGAATATCTGAAATCTGCCAAGCGACTGAACCCGCGGCAAGCCAGATGGGCGTTATTCTTCTCTCGGTTTCGCATCACTGTAACTTACCGACCCGGATCTAAGAACGTCAAAGCGGATGCCCTTTCCCGACTGTATGAAAAGGACACTGTTGTTAAGGAACCCGATTATATTCTACAGGATTCCTGTTTCCTTGCAGTCATCAGATGGTAGATTCAGGAGGAGTTGGATGAAGCCCTGCGTACCGATCCAGGTCCCGTGGAATGCCCCAAGGGCAAACAGTACGTCCCCGTACCCCTTAGGGGGCGTGTCCTCCAACTCGCTCACGACACGGCAGGCACGGGTCACCCAGGTATTACACGTACACGACACCTCATCTCACAACGTTATTGGTGGCAGTCCTGGGAAGATGACATCAGGGATTACGTGTTAGCGTGCTCGGTCTGCGCCCAATCCCGCACTCCCCGTACTCTCCCAGCAAGAAAACTCCTTCCTCTACCTGTTCCTCTCCGGCCCTGGACTCACCTCGCTGTGGATTTCGTCACAGATCTACCCACTTCTGGAGGTAACACAGTTGTTATGGTTATCGTAGACCGATTTTCTAAAATGTGCCGCTTGATTCCTCGCCCCAAACTACCTACTGCTATGGAATCCGCGCTGGATTTGTTTAATTATGTCTTTCGCATATACGGCTTACCTGAAGATATCGTCTCAGACAGAGGAGCACAATTCACATCTCGGGTCTGGAGGCAGTTCTGCAAGCTTCTAGGCATAACAGTTAGTCTGACTTCGGGTTACCACCCCCAATCTAACGGAGAGGTAGAATGATACAATCAAGAATTAGGGAGGTTTCTCCGTCAGTATTGTGCCTCCCAACATGACTGGCACAAATACCTCCCGTGGGCAGAATATGCCCGCAACTCCATCATACACTCCGCAACTAAACTCACACCCTTCCAATGTGTCTATGGTTATCAACCTGCATTCTTCCCGTGGGACAAGACACCTGCTGACGTCCCGGCCCTGGACGAGTGGCTCAAGCGCAGTGCCCGCACCTGGGAGATGGCACATGTCCATTTACGCCGCGCCCTGCACACACGCCGGCTCAACGCGGATCGCCGTCGTCTTCCTGCTCTAATCTATCATCCGGGACAGAGGGTATGGCTATCGACACAAAACCTGCGTTTGAAACAGCGTAGTAAAAAGCTTAGCCCACGGTACATCGGGCCATTCAAGATACTCAGCAGAGTCAACGCTGTCTCGTATAAGCTCCTTATGCCTGCTCATTATCGTGTCAATCCTGTCTTCCATGTCTCTCTCCTTAAGCCAGTTCACTATAGTCCGTTCACCACTCCCCCTGTGCCCACTGGCCCTCCGGATCCCCTGGAAATCGACGGTCGACCGGCATACATCGTCCGAGAGCTTCTGGAGTCTCGGCGCCGAAGGAACGGACTCCAGTACCTCGTGGACTGGGAAGGATATGGCCCCGAGGAGCGGGCCTGGATTCCGGCGAGGGATGTCCTCTGCCCTACCATGATAGCAGATTTCCACGCAATGCACCCCAACTTTCCCGCTCCCAGGCGCCGCGGTAGACCCCCGGCTCGTCGTAGAGCGTCAGGAGCCGCTCCTTTGAGGGGGGGTACTGTAAGGAATGCCACCTGATCTACACCTAACCAGCCTCACCTGACGCTCATCACCACACCCCCTATATCTCTACTTAAATGCCCACATTCCACTTCCTAGTCGCGAAGTATTGCCGACTCATGCCGCGTACCAAGCCTTTCTATTACCTGTCTGCTTTCCTGTGTTCCGACCCTCGCTTACATCCCCGACCTTGTCTCCTGCCTAGTCCCTCTGTACCTCCTGACTTCTGCTCCCCCGGTATGACCCTGGACCGTCCTGACCACGCCAAGAGAACGCAGTTGCTACTAGTCATAGTGCTCGTGATACACCTGCCTGTGTTTGTACCAGCGTCTCATTTCAATAAAAGCGGTGTTTTTCCGCATTTGGATCCCTCTCTGCCTGTTCAATACGTTACACAACCATTTGACGTCACTACCTGCTGCGCCTGTCAGCAGTTATAAAAATGGCGACCTACGTGCAGCGGGATTTTACAGAAAATCTAATAAATCTGCTACTTTTTGTGATTTTTTACAACGTGTCTTAATAATTTAGAGTTCCCTTTAAACGGGATCCGGTTCTCATTCAGGACTTTTTTTCACTTCAAAGTAAAAACCTAAAACACTCAGATAAATGAATAAACGTGGTAGGTTGGCTTTATTCAACCAAATTTTATTTACTTATCATATTTATTTACTTATTTTTAATGAAACATTAGAGAACATTAACAAAAAAAAGTCACCATCAGATCGCAGTGCGCATATGCCAATATGCCTATGTTTATATGCCTGAAAAAAAAAAAAATTGCCACACAACAGCAAAAAAATATATAAGTAAAGGTTCAAGTAAGGGGGTTTAAAAAGCAAACAACAACAAAAAATGTTTATAGGCCTATTTTATATTTATTTTGTTCAATTTCTTCCCTCATAGTTTAATAAATAGCGTAGTCTGTGCTTTGTCTGAGGTGTTCTAGTTTTGATTGTAAGTGGGGTTATTTAATTTCCTCATAATTTCTTATTTCTTAACGCTAGGTTATGTCATTTAATATTGAAATTAGCATTGTTTGTACATTGTATTGGTTTTGTCCTTCCTCTCTATTTAGTATAAGTAATCAATCTTAGTTGAACGTCTTGAGAAATGCCTCAGCATGTGCACCTGTCGCGTAGGGACAGTGTGCCTAGACAAGCATTCCGCCGCTCTAAAAGTTAAATTTCATTCGTGTAATTGCCTCCGCCTCTTAACCGAGTATCCTTACATCATCGCAAAATAGACCAACTGGCTAAAGTGTGCACGTTTAACTCACAAAATTATCAAACGTGGAAAAAATTTAGCTTATGAGTTAAACTCGGTAACGCCCACTAAGTTATCCAGGAATTAATGTAAAAAGCAGGAACCATACAAATAGATAAAATCTACGACGTGGAGTTTAAAACGCGCGAGTTACCCTCGACACTGGATATTAGTACTTAAGGTTAAAAAAGGGAACTCAGGCCGTGGGGTGAAGTTTTAACTGCGTTTTAAAAGAGACTTGTATGGAGATAGTTATAAATAGCACACACACACCGGAGTAAGTGAAGCGAGTGAGTGAGTTGGAAATGTCAGAGTGAAACGATGAGGTATTTGGATAGCTAAAACTGGACAAGCTGACAGCAGGAGAGAGCTTGCCTCTGGCAGACTTAGAGGAGTGGTGGTAATTATCATAATAATAAATAAAAATAAATACTTGAAATCGTTTACACTGTGGGACCTGAAAAAATAATCCAGGAAAGTAACTTTTTGAATAATAATCAACGTTTCCAAGTTTTCCTAATTTTGGAATGGGTCTGTGTGTTGTCAGTTTAATATGAGGAACCTGATGCCAGTTAAAGTCACTAGGAAATAATAATAATTGTGACGGGCAGGGGTGAGCAACGAAAAGGAAGCGATCACGCCAAGTCTCAGGGAAAAATGATGGTTTAATAGAAAGTGTGCAAACCTAAAACCTGTGCACTATCTCCAAATTAAGGATATAATGACCAGCGGTCAACTGGTACAAAGACAAGACATATATAGGCAAACAAACGACCCTCAGGTGAGACGGATCACGGGCTCCGCCCACCTGAGGGACGCACATGACGTCACCAGACAACAACAACAACAGCCGCTGTGGACAGAGGCGGCCGGTAGGGGGCAGCCTCACCGTGACAGACCCCCCCACCAAGCCGCACTCCCCTCCACTGGGTGTGTGGCACACAGCGGCTGCACACAAAACATGAAGGGGCAGGAAGGCAGAGACAGGCAGGAACACAACTCCGTCCGGGAGCTGAAACATAAAACACAAAACATTAGGCAGCTCACCTCCCCGGGCGGGACCCTGGACCGACCGGGCCGTTAACAACACAAAACCACGCCCCAGTCGGTCACAGGGCCCTCACGCCCTAACCGGCATTCAGCCGGTAAGCCCCACGGGTGTGAGGACGAGGGCCTACGGCTCCTCTCGTCCCTCGTGTGTGTGTGTGGGTGTGCAGGCTACCTCTCCAAGGCATAGCTACTTCACCTCCTGGACCTACCTCCTCCCAGAGCTGACCCCTGCCTTCTGCTAGGGGTCACCCCAGCCTCCTGGGGAGCCAACCCCTCCCGGGGCCTCTCATCTCAAGGTGGACTCCTCCACCCAACCCAGGAGCGCCAGAGACCGAGGCCCAGAGCACCCCCGACGCGGGCTAGGGAGCAGCCCCAAGGGCCTCCTGGTCACCCCGGGCAGGAGGGAGGATCTCCATCCCCAGCAGGAGCTTTTCAGACCGGAGCCCCATGGTCCCCAAACATCCGGGGGCCCCAGCCCTCTAGGGAGGGGCTCTTCACGACCGGGCTCCGGTCACCCCACAACACAAGGGGGCTCCTGCCAGGTGGAGACCCCCACAAGGTCCAGGAACACTGCCAAGGAGAAGCACCTGCACAAAGAACACAACCTCACACACACACACACACACACACACACCACACACATATACAAACCGGAAACACAAACGCGCCTTACCCTATTCAGGGCCTCCCTTGGGAAAGACGCCCTCCGTGCCACACCCCATGGCACGGGACCACAGCCGGTCTCCCCCCCAAACACACATTTAAGGGGAGGAGCATGCGTGGAATTACATGTAACAGTTGACATCACGCTAGGACAAAACACACACGCAAAGACTAGACAAGCAAACAAAAACGGTGCACAGACCGACAGACGGGACCTACACATGCGCGCTCGACATAAACACACAGTGACGCGCGCCGCTCAGAGTCGCAGTCGCTCCCCACATTTAACACAAGACACACGGGGAGCGAGGCGACGGGGAGCGAGGCGACGGTGACGAGCGGCGACCGCGACACACACAAAACACGCAACATTAAACATAACGAGCACGCACACTGATCCACACATCCGTCGACAAACACACGTTTTAACAAACACGAAACATGAAGAGCCTACCAGGGAAGACGCCCTGGTCCTCGCCGTGCCACAAACACAGACACGGCGGAGCTCTTCAAACAAGCAAAGAAACAACAGACACGAAGAGTTTTCCCAGGGCAGACAGCCCTGGTCCACGCCGTGCCACAAACACAACACAAAAGCACGGCGGAACTCTTCACAAAACACCACGCAGACAAACACTTACCACGAGACATGACCACGAACGAAGGAGAAAGTAAAAGAGACTCTGCGGTAAACTAGGTTATGTACTGGGGCCTGGATCAGGTAAACTAGGTTATGTACTGGGGCCTGGATCAGGTAAACTAGGTTATGTACTGGGGCCTGGATCAGGTAAACTAGGTTATGTACTGGGGCCTGGATCAGGTAAACTAGGTTATGTACTGGGGCCTGGATCAGGTAAACTAGGTTATGTACTAGGGCCTGGATCAGGTAAACTAGGTTATGTACTGGAGCCTGGGGGGCGGCAATCCTGCAAAGCTGAGACATGCGCAACAGTGCTGGTAGATAATGGGAGATTCAGCCACTCCACAAATCTAATTATCTTCACACCCTGGTCACATGGGTAAGGAGTAGGTAAGCATGATAAGGAAGACCAGTACAACAAGGCATCGGGTAACAACTAACTTTCTGAGTGTGAGCAAATTTAAATCTTGTAATAACTAGTGTATTAAAATAACTTCATTTGACTAGTATTTTCCATCACAAAGAAAGACAATTCATTAAACAAAAACAGACATTGGCACAGGCAGTGGACTTAGCAGTTACTGATTAAAACTTATCATTCTTCTTAGAAGTTTCTGAAATACATTCCTGAATGGTGTTTCAGTAAAGGGCGAGATACACCTGTTAGATAACACCATACACACAGCATGAACACATGATAACAAAAGGAGGTAAGCTGAGAGACAGTAGCAAGTAGGAGCCCATTAGATGGTTTGCAGGGCAGACCACAGGATTACTTAAATAAAATTTTTATTATTAAAATAAAATAGCATTGCTGAGTAAATATGGTAAGAAATAAGGAAGTCTGGAAAGTGTCACGTTGAGGACCCCGGCCCCTCCCCTTTGGGCATGTGTTTACGTAGTCTACGTGTCATTGTCTGCGTCTGTGGAGATTCGTGGTGGTGGTTACGTCTAGTGATTATCCGTCTCACCTGTGCCTCGTCTCATCACGTGGGGCTAACGTGGTTTGTCTACTTAATGTGCGTTCGCGCAGTGTCCTGTGCTCGTCGTTGTCTAGAGTCTACACGTTTCTGTGTAAGCGTCGTATGTTTTTCGTGCGCTATTGCGCAATCTCTGTGTCTTCATAATAAAGTGACGTCTACAGCAAGGATCCGGTGTCTCGTCCTTCGCTCACCCCGTATCGTCACAGAAAGGACCAAATGGGAAACTAATTTTACAGAATCTATTGATCAAACCAGTGTTAACTGAGGCACACGGGGTAGCACGTGGGTAAAAATAAATGAAGCAAAATTTTGGTTAACTGATGGCACCTATACTGACGTAATAGCAGACTGGACAGAGTAATGTGACATTTGAATTGTGCAGAACAGCTGTCATGCTTTAAGAAAAGGTCTAAGCAGGCTCCCTGGACCAAAGGAGCTAAGAGCACGTTGGAGTTTTATTTATTGAAATATCTTCTCAGGGCAGCATGACATACAATTGGCTCTGGGAAACAGCCAATCGGAACATAGGGGGGCGTGGTTATCAGCAATTTGTATTTTGCGCCAAACGGCCGTTGCTACGGAGCAGCGAAGCAGAGAGGACCACGAGAATTCAAGACAGTGAAAGAAAATCCTTCAAATAAAGTGGTAAGTGCAGGCGTAATGGCAAGTTGACATGTTTTCCTCTTGGTTATTTTAAACAGGAGAACGCATAGCGGTTGAGAAGTTATTCCACTGAGCTAGCTAGCACGGCTGATAGCTGACTGCCTGCTTAACTCTACCTTGAAATTAACCACAACGTGCTAACATGCTAATCTTACTTGCCTACTAATAGTTAGCTCCTAAAGCAGCTTGTGTTGGTTATGTTTATATTCTGTTCTTGGAGCAGCTTATAGTGGAGCTCCTCTACATTCTGCTCCTAAAGCAGCTTGTGGTGGTTATGTTTATATTCTGTTCTTAGAGCAGCTTACAGTACAGCTCCTCTACATTCTGCTCCTAAAGCAGCTTGTAGTGGTTATGTTTATATTCTGTTCTTAGAGCAGCTTATGTCGTGGAAATTTTCTAATAAATGGATGAGGACTCAGACGTGGTTAAATGATTAATTTATTACAAAAATATAAATATATATAAATAGGACAAAGACAGACACAAGACAGACACAGACATGAGAGTCTCATTCAAGCATGACAACTCTGAAGGCAGGGGGGCGCTCCCCCTGCTTATATACAATCTTAAACACAATTCAGCAGTTCTAACAGCAGGTTATCTTTAGCACAGCATGTTCCAAAACATAAGCGTCCAGCAGGCTACTTTGTCTCACATGTGTGTATCTCCTAATATGGACTTCCCTAGAGTTAGCAGAAGCAACTGATGTATCAGTTGAACACAGAGAAAGCTAAATGACCCAAGACTAGTAGCCTAGTGACTACCAGTTAACAGAGTGCTCTTACCCTCAGCACTCTCCCTGACCTGGGTCACAGTATAGCACACATGCATAATATGAACTATACATGGTTACACTGAATCACACTACTTCATTATTGTAGTCCTTCTGCTTAGTCAGAATGGACAAATACTAAATCATAAAGTTCATAATGATCTCTTATAATAACTAAACATGATCTAATCAATGATGATTAATCAATAATCAATAATTTCTCTCACAGGTTATGTTTATATTCTGTTCTTAGAGCAGCTTAAACCAGTATAGGTTTGCATTTTTGGAAGGTTTGCCAAAACAAATGTTAATCTCACCATTTTACATGTCTGTCTGTTCTATACAGTCAGCTGTGAAACTGAGGAGGATCATTGTTCACCTGAGGAGGAGCCACCTGAGGAGGAGCCACCTGAGGAGGAAAGAAAAGGTATTTATAAAGTAATAATACAAAATACAGATGCAGTGTCTGTGTAAACTGCTTATAATTCATGGATATGAAACATTTACACATGACTTTACATCTGTTGTTTTTGTGGTTCTTGCACAGGTCATGTTAAATTGTAATAACTCATTGTACCTTGCCATCGTACTCTGTTTGAATGTGTAAATTTACTGACATTGCAGATGGGTTCTATGTTGAGAGCCTTCTCAAAGTTGCAAGCTCCAAGAAAGTTAAAAGGTACATACAGAG
This sequence comes from Brachyhypopomus gauderio, assembly GCF_052324685.1. Taxonomy (NCBI): domain Eukaryota; kingdom Metazoa; phylum Chordata; class Actinopteri; order Gymnotiformes; family Hypopomidae; genus Brachyhypopomus; species Brachyhypopomus gauderio. The sequence goes on from NW_027506888.1 coordinate 698,069, forward strand.
TGCTTATACATCAACTTGGTCTTGCATAAGTAATAAAGATAAATTTGTATATGTAACGGATACATTTTCCTGATAATTATCATCCAGGAAATGCAGGCAAAAAAGTGTCTTAAAACTTACCACATTCTGCAACTCCGATAATTTAAGGAATGATTGTGCTGATTTGATTGTGCAGGCACTTTGTAACAGTTGCAGAGCTACAGAGGAGATGCTCAGCCCCAGAAAACTACTCTGCCAACCTTATGGTCACATACTTGAGGAAGGCAAAACATAAGAAAAAGGAGTTAGAAGGGCAGTTGAGACAGGCAGGAGTGCAACCTTCTAAATATGCAGCAAACACTACTATGTGCTCCCGGCTGGTAGAAGGTAACATTTAGGCTTAGGCAGTACTTTCTGAGATCGTAAAAACTGTGCTTCTGTTCTGAGTACATAGTTCCTTCTTCACGTAATGTTGAAGTAATATATTTGTCAGGGAAAACATTTAGGTCAAGGACATAATTGTTTAGAATATTTTAGATGTTTAGGATATTTTAGTGTTTCAGTAAATGGATAGACAGTTTTTAATTGTTGTTGTACATCGCAGATGATTGCAAAAGTCTGGCAGAGGACACTGGGAAAAAACTGGCTGAGGGCAACAAAAATATACCATCTGCTATTGTAAAAGTTGAAGAATTGAGATAAATTTCTTATACTTCTAGTTTCCTTATGTCTTCCATATGTTACGCACACATGCGGCAAAAAGTACCACTGCATTTATATATACAGGCAGAAAACAGTGTGAATTGAATTTTTTGAGTACATGTTTCACACTATGCAAATGATGACTTGTTCAACAAGAAGTATTTTTGTATGTTTGCAGTGCTGAACTACAAGAAGTGGAGAAAACCCTTAACGAACACTTTGAGACCTACAACAAGGTCACGCACACGCTTGGGCCCAGTGTCAGCCATGTGATGTTCAGTTTGATAAAACAGTGCCTAACTGCAAAAATGACTGCTCTAGAAGAGATTAACAGAAGCTGATCAGCTTGGTTGGTTGTTTGCACATTGTTCAAATATATAATGCATATGCTAAAAAGTTTGAAATTTATTCAAAATTTGTGTCATCTGGCTGTCCTTGCTTGGCACAAACTGAAGTCAATTCTATGACGGGATAGCTTTTATGCCCAATGGGTTGTCAATGCAAATGTCTGAACGTTCTGGATGCAGGTGATCAAATTTATCTGTAGTAGGCCAGTGTAGCTGTTGGTTTCTGTTCAGTTCACTTCTATTAAACAGCTAGGGGGAGTACCACAAATCAGGATGTGTATCTTCTTTCTAGGTCTCAGTACTTGCTAGGTATTCATTGGCATAGCACTTGTGTAATTCTGTTTTTATCTTTCCAGGTGTTCCTTTTATAATTTTTTTATCATTTGCTCTGGCAGTATCTCAACTGGAGTTTTTGACCAATTTGAACTAGACATTCTCTGACAGAACACTAAGCATTTGTATAAGTTGCTCTAGATAAGAACATCTGCTAAATGTTGTAAATTTGAATAATATACATACTCTTGAATATCTTGTTTCTTTCCTTTGTTGTTTGTTTATATATTTCTATCACTGCATTTGAAAGTAGTCCAACTGTGGCGTCATACTGAACAGCCTGATTGGTATAATGATGAAGTTGAAATTAATTGAATACTTGATTTAGTTAGATATGATTAATCACACTGGCAGATATAATTTGTCACTCCTTGTAGGACTTTATAAACAAAGCTTGAAAAACAAAATAATCAACAATTTATTTACATTTATAACATTCATATCAAGAATCAACATCCAAATATACACTTGCTGGAGTTTTTAAACCATCTCAGTCCAAAGTAACCCTAATAGTTCAGGATCAATTGGGTTCTTCGTTAGCTCTTCAGGATTGGATACATTGTGTCCAGTATGTTCCAACATGTGTCGAATTATTACAGCGTTGTATCCAGCCTCCCTGACCATTTTAAAAGAAACATAAGCCTGGCATGAATTGGCTCTTGTTTTACTGGACTCCCCTTTGCTTTGTCCTTTTGCCTTATTTGATCTTTCACAGGCATAAAAATAATAGTCTTTGCAGGTGGACTTGGGTGCATGGAAAAAATAATTCCTTTCCTCTTGGATCTTGGTGATGTAAGAGTCCATAAATTCCTTCTCATTTCCATTAATGAGTTGGACTTCTGTATTTACTTTGGAATCTTTGGACTTCCTCAGATTTTTTGCTATTCCTTCAAGCCACACCTTCTGCATTGTCTACAAGAAACACAATTAGAGATATTAATAACTTGCCATAATGAAATTTTAAATGAACTAAATCTAGATTTTAATATATCTAAACATATTATAAAATAAAATGATATACAAAACAATGAATATTATGAATGTGCAGGAAAAAGCAAATGTACGTCATGTCGACTGCATACACATTAGAATATTCTTAACATAGGAAAGGGATGTAATGAATAAAAAATGCTTATAGAATATTTAGGAGCAGAATGTAGAGGAGCTGTACAGTAAGCTGCTCTAAGAACAGAATATAAACATAACCACTACAAGCTGCTTTAGGAGCAGAATGTAGAGGAGCTGTACTGTAAGCTGCTCTAAGAACAGAATATAAACATAACCACTACAAGCTGCTTTAGGAGCAGAATGTAGAGGAACTGTAGCTGCTCTAAGAACAGAATATAAACATAACCACTACAAGCTGCTTTAGGAGAAGAATGTAGAGGAACTGTACTGTAAGCTGCTCTAAGAACAGAATATAAACATAACCACTACAAGCTGCTTTAGGAGCAGGTTGTAGAGGAGCTGTACTGTAAGCTGCTCTAAGAACAGAATATAAACATAACCACCACAAGCTGCTTAAGGAGCAGAATGTAGAGGAGCTCCACTACAAGCTGCTCTAAGAACAGAATATAAACATAACCAACACAAGCTGCTTTAGGAGCAGAATGTAGAGGAGCTGTACTGTAAGCTGCTCTAAGAACAGAATATAAACATAACCACCACAAGCTGCTTTAGGAGCAGAATGTAGAGGAGCTCCACTATAAGCTGCTCCAAGAACAGAATATAAACATAACCAACACAAGCTGCTTTAGGAGCTAACTATTAGTAGGCAAGTTAGATTAGCATGTTAGCACGTTGTGGTTAATTTCAAGGTAAAGTTAAGCAGGCAGTCAGCTATCAGCTGTGCTAGCTAGCTCAGTGGAATATCTTCTCAACCGCTATGCGTTCTCCTGTTTAAAATAACCAAGAGGAAAACATGTCAACTTGCCATTACGCCTGCACTTACCACTTTATTTGAAGGATTTTCTTTCACTGTCTTGAATTCTCGTGGTCCTCTCTGCTTCGCTGCTCCGTAGCAACGGCCGTTTGGCGCAAAATACAAATTGCTGATAGCCACGCCCCCCTATGTTCCGATTGGCTGTTTCCCAGAGCCAATCGTATGTCATGCTGCCCTGAGAAGATATTTCAATAAATAAAACTCCAACGTGCGAGCTAAGATAGGATATGATAATTCTTCATTAATCACTCAGTGGGGAAATTTGCATCGGTACAGCAGCAGAGAATAGTGTAAGGAAATACACTTGTGTAAGATTATGTACAAATGCAATAAATATAGGAGATGAAGTTCAGATTGACTACATGGATATGGTAATACCAATACGGGGATTAAGGTATTTGTTAGTGGCTGAGGATAAATTCTCAGGTTGGGTAGAAGCATTTCCACCAGGGCAGATGACTCGAGGTCAGTCTGCAGAATGTTGATAAAATTACTGGATACTGCACCATTGTTTACTAAATTAAGTATGCTCAGATAATGGGATGCACTTCACTAGCTAGGAGCTAAAATTTGTGGAACAAAATTTGGGTTTGAGACACAAATATGGGTTGGTTTATCATTCTCAATCTCAGGCTAAAATGGAGATTATAAATGGTAAGTATAATGGTAAAGGTATGTGCACAAAGGTATTTATATGGTTGGCCAGAAGATCTTCAGTGAATTTTGTTACAGGATTCACTTCGTTTGAGCTCATGACAGTGAGAAGTTTTCGGGGGTCCCACAATGCGCTTGCGAAACCTGACAGGTACACTTGGGGTCGTACAAGGAAGGTTACAATGAACTAAAAAAGCAATTTGTGAAGCTTATTTTGTCCAGGTACAAGGAGAGGAGTCAGGACCAACGTCATGAGCAGACCTGCCCGTCACCAAATGGGTCCTGCTCAAGGTCATCAAAGGAAGTGGTCGGAGCCCAGGTGGACCAGTCCATTCAAAGACACCGAGAGAACTTAATATTTTATAATGTTGTTTTACAGGCCTTGTGTAACATTGTATATTTGACTATATATTTTTGTATTATCATTGAAAGTAGTAGCAGTGTGATGGGTCACCAGGACCTTACAGGGGACTGCCCCCTGTGCATGTGGGTCCATGGTGGGTCAAGGCCAATATTGTTTTAATAGTAGCTGCGTAATTGAGATCACTTGGAGAGTTTCACATAAAGCTTTAGGAGTTGATAATCCTACTACTGGCTGGCTGGAACTGCCATTTAGCAAGAATAAAATTCAAAGGTCAGCACTATTTTTCAGAGAGACACACATCTTACCAAGAACCTAGTTACTCTATCAATAGAATTGGTATGTTTCATCTGGAGTACTAGCACATCCCTAGTACAGGTCACGTACCGTATATCTAGTAATAGGAGTGGGCCAATCGGGCTAAGACCCCTTAGGCCTAAATAGGATAAACATAGCATGGTTTAGACCTGCCCCAACACTGGGACCAACACTGGACAATACATCAGAAATTAAGATATAAGGCATTCATGTATCAGATTATACTAAATGGAAGCGACAGCAGATAATTGAATTAACTCGCATACTTTTGGCTATTATGATTACATGTGAATGTTGTTGTATTCCAATGCAGAAGAAGCTTAGTGGGAAGCTTAATCAGCAGTAAGATTGAGAAGCAGGAACCACAAAGATGTTTGGGTATGATGTCATAGTTGGAGTCAGAAGATGAGAAGGTAGTTTTGGATTAATCTAAAGTTTGATCTATTTAGAGATCAAAAAGGGGGAATTGTTGAGATTTACATTTTAATCCCTTCATGTATTGTTTACATTACAGTATTAAATTAACAGCTTATCATAATCCATATATAATTTAACTAGTCTTAAAGTATTAATCAAATTTCTAATATTAATCACTATATGTTTTGCTTACATTATATTAATGATCAAGTTGCTTGTTAGTAAGAATGGCAGTGTAAGCGCTTGTGTGCCACTTCCAATACTCTATGCGTGTGCAGTAGGCTAAAATGGGATGTGTAAGAGAAGGCTCACTGTGGCCTTATGTGGTAAGGTTAGGAGGAGAGACTTCGCTTCCAAAATATGAGGGACAGGTGTATGTTTAACATATGGAATGTGCAGCTCCTACGTTTAGCAGGGAAGCACATATAATGGAAGAGAACCAGACAGGTTCAGAGCTGCACATGGGGTGACACGAATAGGCTTTGTGAGCTCTCCAGAGATCTCTGTAAATAAAAGGTTAAATACAAGACTGGTAATGTTTTCTTTTGCAATCAACGAACATGCTGCGCTAAGGTAAGGAAAGGTTAAAAGTGTAACAGCACACACCTCCTTCCTTTGCAAGGAGATCTAAAGCTAATCTATTCTGGACCACTACCTGTCTAATTTCTTTCACCTCTTTGTTTAATAGGTCCAGGGCAGTCTCAGTACGAGAAACCAAATTCAGAACTTGCCATGCAAGTCCGTTAATCCTATTTATAGTTGTTGCAGGTCTTTCTCCAAGGAACAGTGACCATCCCACAGCAACTGCTGGGGTAGACCAGGGGTCTGCCAACGCGTAACCTTTGAACTTACTCGGGATCCCCTCCACTGAGGCCTCCCGTGGGACACGATTTGGCATGCTATAAATTAACACTGGGGAGTGAGGAAAACCGGAGTACAACACCCTCCCCAGGCGAACTGAAAACTGACCCCTGTATGATTTCTTTTCTCAGGTAGAGCAGAATAGGTCTTCTCTCCGCATGCCCACATCATCGCCCCTTCTGTTACTGGGTTTACGATGCTATTTGATTATATTACGAGTTATTTAATCTAATGGTGCATATTGATCCATCTCTGGATGTCGCTACAAAATCAACCTGACACTTGGTGTGTCCTATTCATGGATCACCTTTCAAAGCCCCCTCTGAGCAGAGGCACCACTCTCCCTCAACAGGGGTGGTGTCAAATGTCATGTTGCGAATGCCGACTCGTGACACCTCATCATTCGGTTCACAGTTGTCATTTCTATGACTTGCAACATTATCACCTACCCAATCAGGAACCTTACCACTGTGAATGATAGCGTGAGACATGTTGTATAATTGACCTGTTAACCTATCAATCTCGCATATGGGTCTGTTAATTAAGCACCACCTTCACCTGCTTAGACACATCAGAAAGAGACTTGTGCAGAATCACACAGTACTGCAGCAGTGGCTCATTTATCAAGTGTGTGTCCCAGTCGGGCGGCCCAACTCCCGTGTTTGGAGGCCTTCCAACAGAGATGCTCACAAGTCATTTTTTGCAAGTCCAAGTCAAGTCTCAAGTCTTTGACCTCAAGTCCAAGTCAAGTCTCAAGTCTTTGTTCTCAAGTCCAAGTCAAGCCACATTTTGAGGCCTCCATGACTGAACACCCTCTCTACTGGTGCACTAGTGGCAAGTCAATACCAATATTGCAATATTGCTAATAACCTTTCAGGCAGTGACTAATCTTTCCGGCTGGGTTTTCAGGTGGCGAATAAAAGTAGATGTGGTGGAACCAGCGTCCTGTATTTTTATGCCACACACTCTGCAGTTTGCTGCTCTTCTATTTGCTACTTGTTTTGTACCCAAAACTTATTATGAATGGTGGAACAGAAGCGAGCGAAAATGTTACGTCTAGGGTTTCCACCTAGGTCTGACAAAAAACAAGGACACTGTCATACTGACACAGGGTGGCGAGTGTAATCTGTTGACGGGAGGTGGCGAACATAAGTTGTTGAGCGGGGGAGGTTTGGGGGGGTGGCGAATGTAAAACGTTACCGGAGGGGTTTAAAATGGACACAGCCTGCTGTAAGGAGATGTTAAAAATGTCCAGAAATACACCTGCTAATTGGTCCGCACGTAATTTTAGTGCTTTGCCTGAAACCTTGTCCGGCCCCGCAGCTTTGGAAGTATCTATCTTCCTCATCCATCTTATTTACGAGTGACCAGGAGTTTGAGAGAAACAAACTCGGTAGAGCCGGTCTGTGTGGTTTAGCCTGTAGCTTAGCACGTAGGCCGCTTCTCTTGCCTGGTTTTTGTTTACGTTCTCTTCTCCGTCTCCGGCGTCGCTGGTGCGGGATGATGATGGTACCGCTGGTCGGCTGAAATCTTTTGATCTCAGGTGGTATAAAATCAAAATTTTCTCATAGTCTCTGCCGGGCTCCCCCGCGCCCCTCCCCCCCACTACACCCCTGGCGAAGGGGGATCTCTGAACAACGTATGGACTGCTCCCGGGGTGAGAGCCCGGCAGAGACTGAGCTGGAGCCTGGGCAGTGAGGAGGAAGAGGAGATGGAGGTCACCAACAGCGCTCCCACTGCCAGGCTAGGAAGGTTCACACCCGGAGGGAATCTTTCCAGCAGGCCCGCCCAAAAAGAGAGAGAGAGCGCGGGCAGAGTCATCCTGCAGCGCGCCCCTCGTGGGCTTCGGGAGAAACCAGCCACGCTGCACCTGACGCGTCCGCCAGCCGCGCTGCACCCGGTGGAGGGTTTGCGGCGAGGGCGGGAGGAGGACCGCCCACCGCAGCGCCTGCAGCTCCCGCAGCTCCTGCAGCTCCCGCAGCTCCTGTGTTCTCCCCACTAGCCGCTCTCCTCCTGGCGCGAAGCCTGGCGCCTGTTCCGGTGTTCGTATGTATTCCCGTCTGTCTGCCGAATCCCTTTTTCCCTTTCGTGCCTCTATGTGTCAGTGTACCTGTTTGTGTGTTTGTGAACGTTCCGTTGAGTGTGTCTAATGTGTTTTCCCCTGTCTTCCCAGGGAGGGTGTTCTAGGCTGTTCGTGGCGGACTCTCCACCGAGGGCGGTCACCTCCCCGACGCAGGACTGAGCGCGTCGGATCTGCCCATCGATGTGGGTTCAGGGCACTTGGTCCTGTTGGCACCCCGGGACGGGTAGTGCCCTTGGTGGGGGCGTCTGTCACGTTGAGGTCCCCGACCCCTCCCTTTGGGCGTGTGTTTACGTCGTCTACGTCAGTGGATCTCCGTGGGTGCGGTTGCGTCTTGTGCTGATTTGTCTCACCTGTGGCTCGTCTCGTCATCACATGTGGTTTATGTGGTTTGTCTATTTAATGTGCATTCGCGCAGTGTCCTATGCTCGTCGTTGTCTGAGTCTACGTATTTCAACACGTTCATTGTTATACATGCGCTGTCTGTGCTATTTGTGTGTGTTAATAAAATGTAACGTTCATCCTGGAGAGGAATTCTGTCTCGTCCTTCACCGACCCACGAACGTCACAGTAACCGGTGCTCTGCACTTCTAGGTATAAGTAGGTCGAACTGAGATGGCGTTTGTAGTAGACGTCACAGCGGTTAAATGCCGTTAAATGTGACCGGCGCTTTGGCGCTTTTAGTGTTAAAAGAGCTTTACTCATTCAATCCTGTTCAACATCATAGATTACTTTATAAACCCCAGAGAGAAACTTTTGTTTCTAGCTAAAACCCCACAGAGTGTTTGAGACATACTGCATCATTTATCTTACCTGTGATAAATCACCTACTTTTCACTTGGTAGTCGCTGCTTATATCATGGATCTGTGCTAAATGGATATCACGTAAATACTCTTTCAATGTAACTAGCTAGGTATTTGGAAACTAATGTTTAAAAATCCTAAGAATACAACTTAATTTCTGTCTAAAGAGCTAGCTAGCTAGCTACATGTAAAGAGCTTTACTACCTAAGTCCCCTTCAATGTAATGGCATACTGTATCTCTTGCTTCTAGCTAAAAACCTACAGAGTCTCTACTTATAATAATTCATCCAGAAACACTTCCATTATGTTGTGGCTGGATTTGCAGCGTTTTTAAATTTGCAGCGCGTTTCCGACATGTAGCATACACAATGAATTTGCTTTGTTTATTTGCAGCACCTTTTCATTTGCAGCATGATGGGTTTTCTTGGCCACTGTAAAAATGAGCTTCATGTGAGTTCAAGGTAACACATTTATTAGTGCAGTAAATGCCATAGATTACAATTGCTGAATTAGTTTGAATATTTTTTAACTATTGCCAAATAAAAGGAACGTGACATTACAAATAATACAAATGCAACATACAAAATACTATATGAATTGAGGGCGATAGAGAGTTTTCCAAGCTCCTCTCTCAGTTTCACTCCAACTCTTCTCTGAAAGCTCTACATCTCCAGACCTAGACTTCCTGCAGTCCTATCTTAACCAAAATCAGTAAAAACTACCCACATACCAAGTTTAGTTAAATCATATTGGATAAAATCTGTAATATTTGATATTAATCATTTATTAAAAAAATTATTTAAGATATTAAATAAAGCAACACAGTTAGAAAGCTAGCAAGCTTAAGAACCTCTTGAACATTCATGAAAAATGAGGACATTTAGTTTCAAAGCAATTCAAAGCAATGAATAAAATTTGTGGAGCAACATCATTAAATAAATAAATTGTTTTTTATTAGTATTCCTCCCATGAGAAATGAAAGCCAAAATATGTCTACATTAAACATTGAATTAAAGAACAGGTTAGATAGCTTTTATTGTCTCCCCATATGCCAGTAAATTCTTACAGCACATGAAACTATTGCTGCTAAAAACAGAGCATACCCTACAGTTCCAGTAAGTACTAGACCACCCATGAGTGCTCCCACAGTCCCTAATCCTACTCCACTGAAAGCTGAAACTGCTCTCTCTTGAAGAAAATGCAACTGATTCTCCATTACTTCTCTCAAACGGTCAGTGAAACTTTTTTCTTTTTCCTTCTTCATTTTCTCTTTTAGATTGTTTTGTGCTTGGTCGTAGAGCTCTCTGTCATAGCAATGATTCATATTTCTCTTCACCAGCTGTTGAATATTCTTTAGTAGCTCTGTGACCTGAGAGCTATCTGCCCTGTTCCTGTTATTTAACACATGAAATCTGCCCCCACAGTTATTTATGATTCCAAAAATTTCTATACTATCTTTAATGTAACCATTTACTGTCTTGCCTTTTAACAGATCAGGACTGGTGAAGAGAACGATGGAGAAGAGAGAAGCATATTCTCCAAAATTCTCCAGAATCCACTTCATAGCATTCCTCTCTTGCTCTGTGAATTTTGTGGCCAAACTGATGACTAACAGGAAGACACAGGGTCCAGGACCACACATGCTTACACACTTCTTTACTTCAGTTTTCAGTTCTTCCTCAGACATGGTTGTATGAAATATACCAGGAGTGTCAATGACTGAGAACCGTTTTCTCCCTATTTCCAAAAACCACTGCTTGCACTTTGTGGTAACAGACTCTGGGGAACAAGACTTCTCAAACAGTTCTCTGCCAAGGATTGTGTTTCCTGTTGAACTTTTTCCTGATCCTGTTTTGCCCAGGAGAACAATCTTCACATCAGAGTCATACAGTTGACCTGTAGGAAAATAACATACACAGATTTGTACAGATTTACAATCATTATAGATTTTCTCAGTCACTATTTTGCAGATCTTGAATCACTATAAACATTTGAATAATAGTAAGTGCACTTCTGAAAACAGTACAAACAGCACCACACAGTGGATTACAAGCAAAAGCTGATAACTTGCTCAAAATGTCAGGCCTGACTCCAGTGTGGTTCCTCCGGCCGCCGCTAGGAGGAGCCCATGGGTCGGGGCCAAGTGGAGTCCTTGCAATCAGCAGTGATTTGCTGCAGCTGATTCCATCCCTACTTTAGGGAGAGAGTTGTAGCAGGTCACTGCTGAATCTTTTGGTTTCCATGCCGCTCGTTCCCAGCCATTTTCTCTGTGTCTCCAGTCATGTTTGGTGTTTCGCCACCACTCTGCTTCTGATTTTCTCTTTGCTATTTGAGTACTTACCTCCTGCGCTGCTTCTTAGCCAATCTCAAGTTTTCCTCCCACTGTTATTATTCCTTTATGTTTCTGGTTTTATTTTGGAAAGGGGTTTTTTTTGTTGTTCTGCGTTTGCCTGCATCCAGCGACTTCCTCTGGTGTCCATTGTTGGTTTGGTTTTAGGTTTTTTCCCTTTCTTTTTATGCATTTTTGCTTTTTTCTTTTGCACATTTATCTCCCATGCATTTTCTCCACGGTTGAGTTTCTTTTTCTTTTCTTTTTTTCTCTCCCTCCCTTCACTGTCCTTTGCGATGTTTCTTATTTCTTGCTTGTTGGTGAGTTTATTACTTTACCTGCCTGCGTGAATAGGCACCTGGGTTTTTTGTTCATCGAAATACCCGAATTCTTTGTGAAGTCCACTGCTTTACACACAAAATGCTCGTTCATGTCCCAAAACTAAGTATTTGTCAATGACCATGTCTGTGTCATCAGAATGACAAGCCCCTGTGTCATTGTTTACAAACATGGCAGTTTAAATATTTAGCCATGTTGTCATATCTCTGTAAACATTTTCTGATGACTAAGGTTTTGAGGACATGCTTGAAAATGGACAAGGCTGCACATATCAATTTCAGTAGTACAGTGTTACATACAGTAATACAGTTGTGCTCAAAATAATAGCAGTGCCCCAACAGCAGCAAGATAAATCAATGTTTTTGTTAAAATTTCAACCTCTACACCACAAGTAAGTTTTTGGAGGGTATAATAAGGGTATAGAAAAGCAACAAACCCAACAGGCCACCCATGCATACTGCAGATTCTGTGAAATTGAATGATTAACTGAAAAGGGTGTGTTCAATAGCAGTGGTGAGTTCAATTAGGGAGGGCATTCTGGGGAAAAAGGGTGTTAACAGGTGATCCTTATTTAAGAAGCAAGGCAACTGACATGCTAGCTGTGCATTTGTCCTGAAAAAAAACAAGAAACTAATCAAGAGGGGAAAACCTATAAAGAAGTACAGAAAGTGATTGGCTGTTCAGCTAAAATGATCTCCAATGCTTTGAAATGGGAAGAAAAACCAGAAAAATGTGGAAGAAAAAGAAAAACAACTCCTCGAATGGATAGGAGAATAGCCAAACTGGTAAAGGCTCAGCCAATGATCGGCTCCAAGAGGACGAAGGAAGACCTTCAGTTGACTGTGAGTACAGGTACGATCAGCAGACGTCTTGTTGAAATCAACCTACCAGCAAGAAGCCCCCGCAAAGTCCCACTGTTAAATAAAAGATATGTGCAGAAGTGGTTAGAATTTGTCAAAGAACACATTGAGTGGCCTGAGAAGAAAGGGCATAACATTTTGTGGACTGATGAAAGAAAGGTTCTTTTTGGGTCCAAGGGTCTCAGACAGTACGTCAGACGTCCTGCAAACACAGAATACAAGCCACAGTACCCAGTGAAGACGGTTAAGCATGGTGGTGGAAGCATCATGATATGGGGATGTTTCTCCTACTACGGTGTTGGTCCTATTTATCACACACCAGGGATCATGGATCAATTGAGTACATACAGGATATTAAAAGAAGTCATGCTGCCATATGCTGAAGAGGAAATGTGTAACGCGGCGGGTATGGTGACGTAACCACTGCGTGAATATACCGAGAGGCAGACCCAAGTGCCGGCTCAGTCTGGCACAATAAGATGCGAGATACTTAGTAAGTGCAATGTTAAAGCACACACACACACACACAGTGGCAAAAACACAAAAATGAACCCTTTCCTTGGGTTCACCCTCCTCAGCGTGTGTCTCACCTGGTGCTCAGCCACCATGAAGGTATGGCTGCCCAGAGGTGGAGGATGCAGGGTCGTCTCCGGAACCTGTACCTCAAAGCGAGCAAAGAATTTATTCGGCTCCTCTGCCAGTGAGGCACCCCCACTTCCTTGGCTACCAGATTGCTGGGTTTATAATTGGTGATGTGCTGGACCCCTTGCCATACTTCCCTGTGGTTGTTGCTCTGGAAACAGTCCTCAGTCTTCCTCTTGTATGCAGCCTTTGCCTTTCTGATGCCCTTGTTCAGGTTGGCTCTAGAAGTGCTGTACAATTCTCCATCCCCAGACTTGAAGACGGTGTTCCTGTACCTGAGCAGGCTTTGCACTTCCTTGGTCATCCAGGGTTTTTTGTTTGGATATACCTGAATGCTCTTATCCACTGTTGCAATATCCGTACAGAACTTTATGTACCCCAAGACAGCTGATGTGTACTGCTCTAGATCTTGATGCTCAAAAATGTCCCAGTTTGTAGACTGGAAGCAGTCCTGCAGCTGCTGAGAGGAACCTACAGGCCAGGACTTAACTGTTCTTAATGTGGTAGGGGCAGTTTTCCTGAGAGGAGCATATGCTGGTGCAGGGACATGTGGTCTGACTGGCCCAGATGTGGCAGTGGCTTAGCCTTATATCCTAGCTTTATATTGGAATATACCTTGTCCAGCGTATTTCCTCCTCTTGTAGCACATTTTACATGCTGATGAAATCTGGGAAGAACTGTTTTTAAATCAGCATGATAAAAATCTCCTGCCATGATATGAACTGCTTACGCTGTTGACTACTAACAATGAAATGTAAGAGTCCCAGGGCCAAGCTGGCATTAGCATCTGGTGAAATTTATATCCTCGATATTATCACAGCATTAAATTCCCGCTGCAAATAAAAGGGCCTGCACCTGACAGTCACATACTCCAGGTCCGGAGAACAATGGCTGCTTATAGTCCTAGAGTTAGTGCACCAGCTGTTGTTCACATACATACACTTATACATTTTCCTTTAGTGAAGGTCTCATTTTCCTTTATACATTTATTATAAACTAGCTTTGTCACTGCTGTCACCCCAGCTGCCACTGCTGCTGCAGGCAGTATGACAGTTTCTGTGGCGACCAGCACCACCCCTCCTGCCACAGCTCCTACTCCACCTAGCACCGCTCCTGCACCAATAACTACATCTTTTGCTGTTTGTTTCATTTTGATTTTGCGCTGCACTTTTTTTATACATCTCATTAGTGTAGTACTTCCCTCCATTACTCTTCATCATTTTGTCTATCTTCTGCAGCAGCTCTTTGATCTGAGTGTGATTCCCCATATCCTTATTGTTGAAACGAATATTCTCATCTACTAAAGGGGGGCACGGCAGAAAAAGTTTGGGAACCACTGGTATAGTGTAAGGCATTTTCACCAAAGTTTCCTGAATGCACAACACAGTGTTCCTCTCCTCTGTAAATCTCACTCCCACACGGATCACAACCAGGAACACACAAGGACCAGGAACAGACAAGTACACACATTGCTCTATTTCAGATTTCAGTTCTTCTTTTGTCATTGATGTATCAAATAGTACTGGAGTATCAACCACTGTCATTTGTTTGCTCTCCACTTCATTGTTATACACAGCAAAAACTGGAGTGTTAAATTTTCAGTTGATTTCCGAGTTGATTTTCACTCCCAAAGAGTAATTTTAACACTGTTAGATTTAAATGATGTTCAGTGTCGCGGGTTATCTGACAGAGTTGATCAAATCAGTGTTAATTCAACTAAATGACTCCCACAAAGACATAATTAAACTCCGCCCACGCATTTCACTTCAGCTGGAGGAAGTCGGCGCCATTTTTGCAGGTGTTTCTCCCCACAGATGGAAAGCAGTATTTCTGGACCTTTATGGATCTGGGTGAGCAGGTCTTGAAGAGCCCCCATGAGAGGTGAGGGCTCCCCTTATGAATGAATGAATGAATGTTCAACTTATGTTATGTTCGGGGACTAGTTGTGTTAAATAGCATGTACCAGTTGACTTCTGGTTATTGTATCCTTTACTTGGATTATGTCACGGGTTTTGTGCTGGTTCACTTTATTCATTAACTCCTACATTTTCAATGAGACTGTGTGATCACGTCCTTCTTTTACTTGCGCACCATTACTGATCACATCTGAGATTAATTTCTACAATGGTTTTAATATTCAAAGTTCATGTAGTGTTAGAGATGAAAGTTTGTACAGTGTACCTTCTTTCACAATGTTTTAGTTAAACTTTGATATATTGTGTATATATTGAGCTATATAAACCCTCAAAAACTGTTAAAATTAACTCTATGGGAGGCAAATTGTGTCTTTGCCCCCCCAAGCACAATACAAGCAACGGCTTTTTTTAATTATCTCTGAACCAATCACAAAAATGCATTTTGCTTTACAGTGTGAAGATATTTCCTTGCTTATTCCTGATTGGCTCTTTGAGTCATATAAAAATCGGCAGACCGCCCCAAACGGTTCAGTTCTGTAGTATGTGTTTTGTTAGTATGAGTGAAAGCAGAGGTGGGACCAAGTCAGTGTTTTGCAAGTCTCAAGTAAGTCCAAGTCTTTATACCTCAAGTCCCGAGTCAAGTCTCAAGCAAAGACACTCAAGTCAAGTCAAGTCTCGAGTCAAGACAGGCAACAGTCAAGTCAAGTCCCAAGTCTGAAACTTGGAATTTCAAGTCCTTTCGAGTCTTTTTTTTTTTTACCAATGTTGTTAAATGTAAATAATAGACATGCGTTCTTTTTTAAATCTGTATTCTCCTCAAATCTTGATAAAACATGTGCAACTGAAAACACGAAGTATAAAAAAAAATTAAAATTACACCTCTTTATTGCACAGTTCAATTTGTTAAACTTAGCTGCAAAAATATTCATACTTTTAAACTACAATTTTCCAGAAATAAATATTCTGTGAAAAAGTCATAAGTAGAACTCCATGTTCAAATAAAAAGTGCTGATATTTTCACAGTACAATACAAAGAACCATAACAGCATTTTCCCTCTCTTCTCTTATCTGGTTTCTTGGAGAACATGTGTGAGTGACACAAGACAAACAAATATAAGAACTGAACAATTAACAGGAATCTGCAACTTTAGACATTTCAGTAAACTATTCTGCATTGCATTTGCTGGCCAAAAGTCTGTATGTCATTTGTGCACGATGAATGATGTCCCCATAGCTGAAAACTCGCTCCACTTTTGTCAATATATTTTTTTCTCGACGTAGATGTCTTCAAATACACAATCCATGCTGAGATAGAACTGGATATTATGATGGTGACAGAGAGAGACTCTCTTCTTCGAGTTCAGATACAGAACCCAGGGTTGCCAACTCTCACGCATTGAGCGTGAGACACACGCATTTGATCGTCTTCACACGCTCTCACACCACACATCCGATTTCTCACGACGGAAAAAAATCTAGTTTATTTACCTCTGATCCACATCTATGATTCAATGAGTTACTAGTTCGCTCTGGCACCAACCACTGGCGATCGATCGATCGCGATATAATACTTAATTTGTGTCCATTTTACACCCCGCCCGGTAAAAATTTACGTTCGCCAACCCCCCATTTGATTGGTTGTGCTGCAGCTCATGCACACACACACGTACAGAGTGTGGAAAAGCAGAGGACTGGTCTGCGTCAGAAGGACGGAAATGAAATTAATGGGGCGCACTTTATAAATATTAATATGCGTTTTAAAATTTAGATTTGGGGTAAAAAAAATCAAGTCTTTGCAAGTAAACAGGTTCAAGTCCAATTCAAGTCCCAAGTTATTGGTGTAAAAGTCCAAGTCAAGTCTAAGTCTCTGAATATTTTTTCAAGTCAAGTCAAAAGTCTTAATATTAATGACTCGAGTCTGACTCGAGTCCAAGTCATGTGACTCGAGTCCCCACCTCTGAGTGAAAGGCAGTGTTGTGATTTGGGGTTTTTGCTTACCTATAGCATTAGCAATAAAAGTATTTTACTCACATTTATAGCATAATCTAAATATAATCTAAGACTTGTATGTAACCACTGTTCAAATGTGTACGTGTATGAATTCCATAAGAGGCCTTGCGAAACCTCTTTGTCTGAACTGAGAAAGGGAAGATGATTGTGCAACCCAAAGGTGGGGGACAGAGAAGTAATGTATGGTGACCTCCTGTTGACCGGAGCATCCAGCGAAGAGAACCACATGCATGATAGATGACATAAAGGGGGAAGCATTGGGTACAGAAACCGCAATACCATGAACAGACGTTTTGGAGAAGAGCAAGCTGTTTAGAGGCGGGGAAAACAGTATATAAACCCTGCCTGGAACCATTGTAACTTCGGAACTCTCTGGCGCACAGACAATTCACTTGTGCCTTGGAGACTTCCCAAGATATATATATCTTTGATCTAATAAAAGCCTTGTTATAGCATTGAACTGTTTGATTATTGGCTCTTGTTCTCTCTCTCAGCTAAACGAACACGCTTGGGCTAAGGTGGTAGGAAAGGTCAGCCCATAACAGCAGGTATACTGGTAAACACTCTTCTGAGTTTAAACTGACTTCCACATGGTAATATTTGCTTAACTGTGGTTTTTCGTTGTTGTAATGTTACTTACCTCTTACATAGGTGTTGCTTAAATTATTTTATTAGCCGTTAGCGATTAGGCTAACTTGGTTCTCCTAAACCTGCGCGAACGGTGGAAGTTTTGTGGTGGAAGAACGGTGGGATTAATCTCACTGAAATCTTGAAATTAATCTAGATTAATCTATATATTTTCATCCCTGCATAGTTTTAAGAGCAGTCTCAAAACATTCCTGTTTAGATCCGCTTTTAGTTAAGAAACTCTATCTTAATAGTTTTATCTTATTTACTTTACTTTTTATTATCTTACTTCACTTTTTACTTTTTGTTATTTTAATATTTTTATCTTTAATTTCTTTTAACATTTTCTTTTTGTCTTTGTCTTATCTCCTTTTAATGTTTCTTTTATTTATACTGTAAAGCACTTTGAGTTACATGTATGTATGAAAGGTGCTATACAAATAAAGATTATTATTATTAAAGATTATTATTAAAATGGCTCATATGCGTGCTACCCAAGTAATGACTAAAAGTCAGTTTTTGAGATAGGGTTTCTTAATACAGAGGGTGCATTTGACCAGGGGCTCATCTCCTGTTTCCAAAATGCATCAATGACTGCTTGAGGAAGCTGTTCTACTTTGATACTTGAAGAAAAAAAAACATGCTCAATAAAATGTAGGCTACTCGTGTTCAACAGTTTATTCAGTTAAACATGAATTTGTAAGCCTACATACTGTACATTAAATAACATGTTTATTCAGCTAAACATGATATTTGAAATGTAAGCCAACATTTAGTACATTTAACCTCATGGACGTAATTTTCAAAGTCAGTTTTGGTCCTCTGTAGTTTTAACGGTTAAAAAGAACTATTTAAATAGCGATGAATCTAGCGCTAGGACCATGCAGAAAACGACCGCTCCGAGCTCCGCTCCAGTAACACTTTACGTTCCTAAAAAGGAATTTTCCATGAAGCAAACCTGGCGACTTCGTGGCTGCATCCATGTAAAAACACGTACGATTTGTAATTCACAGGTTTAAAAACTCGGCCCTCGCCCCTACTGTGCAATTTGGTTAGGAATACAACCGAGCTAAACTATCAAGTTGAAAGTCATCATAGTTTGCTTACCCATTTTGACCCAGTTCCCAACCCAACTTTAAGAATAGATTAACGGCGATAATTTTTATATCGCCCGATAAGAGTATCAAATTAACGACCGCCGTTAACGCCGTTAACGGCCCACCACTAATAAATATTTAACTTAAGTTTAACGTGCTGAGAAATATTGAAATGGACCTTGAAAGTGATGTACAAGTGCTTTAATTGCACCTTGTAAAGGTGTATGAACCCGGCAAACGTGACTGTTCTCATCGCGCTGAGGCGCGGTGCGCGCGAAGTTACAAAATTCGAGAGGTGCACGACCTCGCGAATCGACAGCGCGCAAAACCCTCTTTAACTGACTGTGCTCTTTTGTAGCAAGCTGTCGCGGCTCATGGTTTAAACCACATATGTCAAAGTCAAAGCCCGCGAGCCAGATCCGGCCCGTGAATTGATTATCTATGGCCCCCTGGATGATATTTAATTACAATTAGAACCGGCTCGCAGGCCACAGCCGCCCGATGGTGTTTTGCACGCACTACGTTCCCCACAATGCAACGGTAGCCCACGAAGTCACTGCAGTGCAACGCGTCGCGAGGGTCCACGTGGCGAAAATAACGTAATCGCAGTGGCTCCGCGCGTGTGCGAGGGTCTCGCGCGCTGTCGGTTCTCGAGGTCGTGCACCTCACTGATCTATATTAATATAGATCAATGGTGCACCTCTCGAATTTTGCACCTCAGTGCAATAAACAAAGTAATGTTTGCAGGATTCATACACGTTTATAAGGTGGAATTAAAGCACTTGTACGTCACTTTAAAGGTCCATTTCAATATTTCCCAGCACATTAAACTTAATTAAGTTAAATATTTATACATATACTCGAAATGGTTCGGAAAAATCTGCTTTTTATCACATTATTTAATGGTTGTTTTTTTTTTTTTTTCCAAAACACCCAATCTTAACGTCTTCACGTTCTCTCATGCTTCGTCCTGGAATTACAAGAGGCTAATGTAATACAAGAGAACTGTTCAGTCAGACAGATATTTGTTGTGAAATAAGGTAGTTACAATTTCAGGCATTATTCATTTAATGTACAGGACATGTGATTTTTCTTTGAAGGAAGTTTGCTTTTATCTGTTTGCCTGTTTTCACTTGAAATTACTGACAGATCCATAAGAAAATATTGCTTTATTCATTTAAACATTAAATAATATACACTGTGTTAGGTCTTGGTTCAATAAGCTATGTGCAATCATTTCAATATGTTTTAATAAACATTGAACCAGTCCGGCCCTCGGCTTGTAGCAAATTTGTTTTTTTGGCCCTCGGTGTATTTGACTTTGACATCCCTGGTTTAAACGATTCCTCGCCATCACAGCCAGTATTGTTATACTGTGCATAAATACCGCATTGTACCAGTACGTTTCATAACATCAATAAAAACTTCAATACTTTACCAAATTTTTTACCATTAATGTGCAGTAGATAGATTTCCTATTTTATGTACTTTCATTTTTTTTTTTTTTCAAAATAGAAATGTGATGAATACCCACCCCCTTTTTAAACAGAATTTGTATTCTTTTGTTTTCTTTATATTTTAATTTCTCAATAATGTAAATATTCTCTTTCATTCCTATTTCCATGTTTGAATATTCTCAGTCTGTGTGTAGGTACGTTTGTCAGCTTTGACTTTATTTCTTGAAAGGCTTTAATACAAATTTGAGTTCTATTAGTAATGGCAATTTAATTAAGGGGGCATATTGAAATGAAATACAATTAGATAATCTTTGTTCTCCATTTACATAATCAACATGTATTTTTTTATCATTGTGTTTTAGGTTTTAAGTTCGAAAATGTGCATTTTTATTTCTTTACCTAATACATCACTTTAAGCCAGCATCAATAGTCATCATTCATGCACAAATCAGGCCTTGAATATATTTCTGGCTTCATAAACATGACTATCAACATGCCCCCTCATTATGTTTTACTGCCCCCCCCCCCCCCCCCCCCCCCCCCAAGCAAAGCAGTCCAGAACCGGGGCTGATGTATAGTATATTTACAGTTGAGTCAGTACAGCAGATTTAGTTTTTCTGTCTACCCATCTGATGGAGTTATAAAATCAATGGGATCTTATGGGAGGATGGAAGGATGAATGAAATGATAGAAGGAGACGATAGACAAATTGCATCAATATGATATTCAGTGCAGTGCTCGATATCGGCTACTGAGTTATGTCACAAAGTTTGATCACCGTATCTTGAAAATTAAGGTATTGATGAAATCAATGGGTATTTATGGGAGGATGGAGGGATGAATGAAAATAAAAGGGGAGGATAGACAAATGGCATAAATATGATATTCAGTGCAGGGCTAGGGATTAGCTACTGAGTCATGTCACCAGGTTTGATCACTGTGTCTTGAAAATTAAGGGATTTATGAAATTAATTGATTCCCATGAGAGGATAGAGGGATGAATGAAATGGCAGAAGGGGGAATAGACAAATGGCATCAATATGATATTCAGTGTAGTGCTAGGCATCATCTACTGAGTCATTTCACCAAGTTTGATCACTGTATCTTGAAAATTAAGGCAATTAGAAAATCAATGGATTTCTATGGGAGGACGGAGGGATGAAAGGATGAAAAAAGAATGAATAGAAGAAAATAAAATGCTCTTTTAGACCATGTAAGACCATATAACACCATGTTTAGCATATACAACTGAATCATTACAGCTGATATACACAGTAGGTATAAAGTCAATGTATTCCTATGGGAGGATGGAGGGATGAAAAGGATGAATAAAGAATGAATGGTGAAAAAATATTTGGACCTTTATTGATATCAGACCAGTTGTATAGTGATTTTGGGGGTAATATCATATAAATCATACAAGCTAGAAGGCAGTGAAAATGGGTGGAAAAACGAGGGATAAAAAAGGATAAAAGAGGGATATAGTTGTGAAAAGTGGTTGCATTATTTCTATCCATCACTGGACCATGCATATCAAGTTTGGTGGATTTACCTTGAAATCTGACAAAACGAGGGCAGTTTGAAAATTGACCCCATGAAAGTCTATGGGAAAAGTAGCTCGATTGGAGGCATAAAAAGAGTGCATGCAGGTGGTGTATCTTTCTAAAAATCACAAGCACACTATTCTGATATAGGCCGGAGGTTCCTACAAAGTTTGGTGGTTCTGTCTTAAAAGCTGTGGATGAAATAGCAGGACAAATTTTTTGGAGTCGGAATAATAAGTAGAAGAATAAGAACAGCAAGTTGGCTTTGTCAAGCCGACTTAAAAAAGGTCCAGGTCAGGTCCAAAATTGCAAATTCAAAAAGGTGAAACAAACAAACCAGGCTTAACCATAAAAAGCATTGCAATAGAAAATGCTCGGTATGCTTACAACAATTTAGGCAATACTTCACAAAGTGGAGATGACAAGATATGGTATATAATAGGGAAGTAATAATGGGAAACAGGTGAGCTCTAGTGCATACCTGCATCTTCCTTCCTCAGTATAATTATCCCTGTGCTAGTCTTAGACCTTGTTGGTTATTGTTTATGGACCCTTTTGTTCGTGGACTTGTTGTTTGTGAATATGTTAGGTGTTTGAGCTGTGTTTTCAGCTTTTTCAGCTTTTACATTTGTATTATCAAAAGCCTTTTGTTTAAACATCTTGATTTGTTCTTGATTTTGATTTGTGCTTACATCCTGCCTCCCATAGCCACAGGTAATCAGGCATCTTAAATCTTAAATAATTTGATATGGAATTTGATCCATATTTTATTGAATACTCACCGGATGAGGCCTCTGAATTCTCATCATTTTGAAGCAAATATTCTGCAAGAAAACCAAAACTGTATTTTAAAAATTCAGCCTTGTGGATTTAGAAGACAGAAAGAAAGAGAGAAAGAAACCCACAAGCAGTGTGTCAGTGTATCAGTGTGGCAAACACACTGATACACTGACCAACAAACACACTGCCACACTTACACTGTCATTCATATATGTTTTGTTTTGGAAGCCATGTGCGCGTTCCAGTCCCTCCTTGTGTTTTGTTACCCGGCCCCCTCATTATCGTATTCAGGTTTCATATTTAGTCTGTTCTATTTATATTCTGTTTGGTCTTGTCTGTTACTGGTCATTGTCGAATGTGGAATGTGTACTGGTACAGCTTCTTGTGTTTGTGTGTTGTAAGTTTATATACGGTTTGCTTTTTGTGTGCATTATGTATTTGCGTGTTGGTTTCGTTTCTTGTTCTGACTCTCTTACGAATTTGACCCAAGCCTGTTTAAATGACCCGGATTTTAGAATGTCGTACAATAAATCTCATTCTTCTCAGTGTTTGTGTCCACCCTATCGCTCCCAGACGCCATAGACATTACAAGCAGTGTATCAGTGTGACAGTGTATCGGTATGTCAGTGTAGCAATGCATCAGTGTGTTAGTGAATCAATGTAATATTGTGTCAGTGTCTCACTGTGTGAGTGTGGCAGTGTATCAGAGTGTCCGTGTATCAGCGTGGCAGTGTGTCCATGTGTCAGTGTATCAGTGCTGCAGTATGTTTGTGAGTCAGTGTATCACTCTGTCAGTGTGGCAGTGTGTCAGGCTATTTTAACATATTACCTGTCCTCCATTACATTCTGTTCTACCTGTTCATTGTTGGTTCATATTGGTAATTGGTTGTGATGCTTTGATCATAATAGTTATGCTTTATTTATGATTCAGTTATGATTCTGTTTCTCTGGCTCGGGTCCGTGTTCCACTGTTTAATTACTCTGTCTCTCCCTGCATTGCTCAGTTTGCCTGTATTCTGAGTTCCTCCCTCTTCCCATTTGCAGTTGTTGGCTTACACTGTATTTCCCAACCTGCTGCATAGTTTACTTTTTGCTATGTACTTCTATATTTCCTGTGCCTAACCTGCACTACCAGATTCTCCTATTGCTGACAAGGAAATATCAAAGCTATTGTGTACATGTGCACATAGAAAAAAGTGGGGAAAAAGGAATACACCAAACTTCAACAATGGGCTGTTGCACAATATTCCAAGTGTTTCCAATAGTCATTTTGTAAGTACACATGCAATTTTTTTTTTTTTTTTAGAGATTTGGTGAAATCATGATTTGGAGAAAATCAATTAATGCCCACCTTATTCTGCAATTTTTGTAAGATAGCCTACTGTCTTAAACACCTTCCGCTAAAAGTGTATATTTGTAAGTATTCATTCAGTGAATTAATATCGAGTGAGGTGAAGCAGGAATCAAAGGCGAGTGCAGGCTATATCGAGTATTCATTAGCAAAGTTATGCTAATGCACATACAAATGCAACGTAGCGTGACCACAGTCAAAAAACAAGACAAAGATGCTAGTTGCAAGTTGCACACCTAAATACATGAACCCAAACCTAAAATCCCATTAACAAGGCAAGGAACAGGTGATACGAATGACGAAAATGAACCCACAAATGTGCAAAAGTGCACACATAATGATGGACAGACGTGGACACGGACAGATGTAAACACACACAGAAATGTTTGAGGGAGGAGTCAGGTCCTGTACCGTGAAAATCAATCTTGTTTTTAATTTTGTTATTTATTTATTGGAGTGCTCTAGTCATGTGCTGTGTACAAAAATGTTTACAAGAATAGCTTGGTCCCAGTGGTGAGCAATATATGAAACATAGTACTGTATCTATGTTTTTTATTTATAGTATCATAGTATTTATTTTCTACATTTTATTTTCCATTGTTTCATCAACACACTCACATTTCAACAAATTAACCAAATATGTTGCATCTCTTTGGTTAATAAATTAACCAAATTATTGAATCTATATACATATATATGACTTTGATTAATTAATTTGATTAACGAATTAATTTGTAAATAATTATTCATATTTGTCATGGTGGGGAGGCCGGGCCACCATCAAAGGGCGCATGAACCCACACGTACACCCACACTACACACGCCCCCCAGCACCAAACCACTCCCCAGGTCCCAATCACCGCAGTACTGACACCTGTAGCCTATTCTGTTTTCACCTTCTTATGCCCACAGGCCTTGCAGTCCAGTGCTGCACATTGAATGGAGACATTGCTTCGCATCTCTGGACCTGCTCTCTCCCTGTTGTCATTACTGCATTCGGATCTACGGACTTGGACACATATAGAGCTCTGAATACAGTTTATGTTACCTCTTGGACAATAAAGAGTTAGATATGCAGCCTGCTGCCGCCTCAATCCTCGCGTCACAATATTGAGTAGCTCCTTACTACTGTATATAGTTTAACATTCTTTGGACAGCATCTGTTTAATAAAATAAACTGAAAATTATTTATTATTTTTTATTTTTTTATTATATAGTATATAAATGAATGAATGTTCAATTTACATAGCACCTTTCAAGATACCCAAGGCCGCTTTTACAATTTTAACACAGGTGCAAGTCTTACACAACCAATCACACACTCTATACTACACATATACTACAACACTCCAATGAATAAAGAATTAAATTTAAAACAGAAGTTAGATAAAGACTTTTAGTACACTTTCAGTTCACACCATAATGTGGTGGGGTTGCTGTGTAGGATGACAAAGCTTTTTTTTTCTTACAAGAGATTTTGTATAAATTATACACATATATAACATTTCAACTCTTTCAATTCTTTTCATTTGAATGTTATTAAAAGATCATTTACCGTCACGTATTCAGAGATCACACCCAGCAAATCAATTTATTATTCTAATTTACATCAAAGTACTTACCAGTATCGTTCAGTGTGTTTGAAGACATTTTCAATTATAAACCAAATATGAAAAAATTTATGACAGTTACAGTTAAGACAGGCATGCAGTCTTTGAGTGAACTTCAAAAGTGGCGTCCAAGAGCAGGGGAGAATCTTTTTATTCTGCAAAGAACTTTGTTGCTAGGTAAGCTACTACATACCTAACCACAGGGTTTCCTGTGTCACACATTGGTGTAGGTTGTTTCTATTTGTTCATGAGAACACAGCAAAACATCTTCCTGTCTTTAGAAAGAAGATCAGACATGCTCAATAAAGCTGTGAGAATGGGGAAGAGCATTTTGAAAACTGTCCAGCAGTTGTACACCAGTAGCACATTTGGTTTTGGTGAATGTATATTTGCTGACACAAACAGTGAGACCTAACATGGTAGTGAAGGAGGGTGAAGTGTCCACATACGCCTAACTTTTCTATTGTTTAAGAAGTGCTGCAGTCAAGTCCAAGCTAATGACTCGTCAAGATATAGTTACGACTAAGATTGATACATGTGAAAACCCACGTTGAGTCAAATGTATAATATACAAAATAATTTAGAGCAGGCATGTCAAACATACGGCCCGCGGGCCGGACCCGGCCCATTGGATGATTTAATACGGCCCGGCATAAATTTCTGAGTATGTCAAAAAAAGAAGCGAGTCTCTAGCTCATTTCTATCAAAAGTTGTGATTCAAAAAAAATGAATACAAATCAAATGCTCTCTCCAGTCGCTAGAGGGCAGTAAATGACAGCATGCAGCACTGACACGAGTTAAGGCTTCAGTCACAGGATGCGATTCCGCTACGAAGGATAAATTTGGGTCCGTGAAATTGAATACGTTTTATCAATATCTCGTGCCAGGTTACCCCAAATTAACAGTCATGGCTGCATAAGTTCTATCCATGTTTGGGACTACTTATCTTTGTGAACATGTGTTCTCCGTAATGAACAATAATAAAACAAAGCAGCGCTCAAGGTTAACAAATAAACACTTAAATGACATTGTTAAATGTGCTGCTACTCAGGATTTGACACCTAATATCGATGCACTTGTGAAGGCAAAAAGATGCCAAGTTACAGGAGCCAGCAGCAGCAAGTAGACTGCAGCAATGCAGTGAGAGAGAGAGAAAAAAAGTGTGATGACACGAAATTTGTTTGCACTCATGAATACAGATAATTAATAATAAGATTCATCTGGTTTCATATTAAAGATAATTAATACTGTGCAGTATGTTCTCAGCTTCAGTAGGCCCAGCCTAGTAGTTTGACTGCACTGCTATAACTTTTATTTTGTATTTCTTTTTTTATTTATTTCAAAGCAGTATGACAATTAAGGTGAAAATATTTTTTTTTTCATAGCTCCCACTTGAGTTTGTTAATGTGGTGAGTTGCTTCATGTGTAAAACTGCATTCTTTTCAAATCTTTTTTTTTTCATTGTTTTAATGTGTTGTGCTTAGAAAAGATCCCTTTTCATCCATGATTATAATATGTAGGGTAGGCTAAAAATATAGGCTGAACGATAAAGCATAGTACTGAAAAACAAAGCTAAATATTTGGAGTTGACGTTCTTTTACTGATCCGGCTCACCTGAGAACAGAAAGTCTGGATCCGGCCCCACAGCTAAACTGAGTTTGACATGCCTGATTTAGAGGGATGGTCATTTTGGCTTATGCCGGAGTACTGATGCTGAATTCTGAGGATGTCCTGTATGTGCACTGTACAAATAACAGTGAGGGCTCAGGTGAGCTCCTTTGGTCAGTGAGGGAGGATAGGGAGAGTTTGTACCAGTCTGTAGGTTGTTGCCTTTCATCTCTCTGATGCCATGCTTTTTAATTACTTTTATGTGACATTAATAAATACCTCCATATTTAGTATAAATGGGGGAAATGTTAGGAAATTATTCAAAATAATGTGTTTCTTTAGCTATAATTGTGTTGATTTAATTATATTAAACTAAGTCATTTCTGTAGTTATGAGAGAGGAACTGTATGTAAGAAAAGAGGATGTTCAGGTGAAGAAAAGGTCACACACTTGTTTCTGCAACCACAAGTTTTTTTTCAGACTAACCATTCACCTACGATGTCTATGTCTTGTGACAATGTTTGATATGTCTGTCTCTGAATCCCCTCATTCAATGACTCTGGACAGTTCTATTGATACTGTTTATGGATTTGCCCTTAAAAATCTTGCTGTCCTGCATGAATGTGACCACCTTGTAATTGCTCCACACCTTCGGCGTTAAATTTGTATTATTTAAGCCCACATGTACCCACCATCCCTGCTGCACATTACCAGTTGTCCTGTGCCAAGCAGCTGTGCTGCTCAGCTCATCGGTGCTGCACTCAATTTAACGGGTTGAGTTAATACGGCTGCATTGTCAGCTTTTGTGTTCATTTACACTCGACTTGAACAGTTAGGGAGAACGGAGAATAAAGATTCACTTAACCATCACAATTTGCTGATAGATTCAGTCAGTGTGTCTGAGATGTGAGTTTTTGGCTGTACATACATACATGCAGAGAGAGAGAGAGAGAGAGAGAGAGAGAGAGAGAGAGAGAAGCATAAGGCAATGGTTACACGTGCTTTAAATTGTTAAGCTTCAGTATTGCTAGAGGAAAATGCTATGTAGGTAAGCTAGACCTGATTATATTACGTTTACTTTTCATACAAGACAAACAAATTCAGTTTCACTTGGTTAGTACTACAAAGCAAAGAACAGTTGAACTGTCTTTTATCTTTTTCCTGATCCAGTTTTGCCAAGGAGCACAATTTTCACATCAGTCATACAGTTGATTTGTAGGAAGATAACATGCACAGATTTGTACAAATTTACAATTACAGATTTTCTCATTCGCTTTGGCGCAGGACTCGAATCACCATGAACATTTGCATAATAGTAAGTGCATTCATCAAAACAATTGATCCCTCATTCATGTCCCAAAAGTAAGTATTAATGTCATCAGAACGACATGTCAGTGTCCTCTGAATGACAAGCCCTTGTGTCTTTGATTACAAACATTAGCCATGTTATCTTCTGATCGTCTGATCTTCACTTGTATCAGTCTCTCCTGTCGCTATTCTCCATGGAACCAACTGCTGCCAAGACATCATTCTACACAGAGAAGCTGGAGGCATCTACATCAGATCCACGCAAGATGTTCAAAATCTTCTCTCCTCAAACCCTCCCCCCTCCAACTCCCACTTCTCTTACTGCAGATGATTGTCACCTTCTTTGAAGAGAAGGTCAATAGGATTCACAGCACCTTTTCCCTATTCCCTGTGCTCACTGTGTCCCCTCCTACTCCTCCCTTTTCTCTAACCTCCTTCTCTCCTCTCTCAGCTGAGATGGGGCTTCAGCTTCAGCTGACATCCAGCAGTCCCACCACATGCCCTCTGGACCCATCCCATCCACACTCCTCCAGACAATCTCCCACGATCTCCTCCCTTTCATCTCGACCATCATCAACAACTCCTTATCTTCAGGAATTGTGCCATCATCATTCAAGGCGGCTAGGGTGGTGCCAATCCTAAAGAAACCCAACCTTGACGCCACCAACATCAGCAACTACAGACCGGTATCTCTCCTCTCATTCCTTTCTAAGATCCTTGAACGGGCTGTACACAACCAGCTATCCTCTTTTCTCTCACAGAACCAGCTTCAGGACCCCAACCAATCTGGCTTCAAGCCAGCACATTCTACGGAAACTGCACTCATTGCTGTAAATGAGAAACTCCATGCGGCTAGAGCAACTGGACTATCATCAGTTCTGATTCTGCTTGACCTTTCGGCGGCCTTTGTCACAGTCAATCACGAGATCCTTCTGTCCATCCTTTCAGGCCTTGGTATCACTGGCAATGCATGGACGTGGTTTGCATCCTACCTGGAGGGATATTCCTACCAAGTAACATGGGGAGGATCAACATCCACGCCATGCAAACTCTCCACCGGTGTTCCACAAGGCTCAGTGCTGGGTCCACTTCTTTTTTCCCTTTATACCCGCTCACTGGGTGAGACAGTTTCTGCACATGGCTTCTCTTATCACTGTTATGCGGATGACACCCAGCTCTTCTTTTCCTTCCCACCCTCTGACACACAGGTTTCAGCTCGAATCTCTGCATGTCTAAAAGACATTGCCTCTTGGATGGCAGCTCACCACCTAAAGCTTAACCCAAGCAAGACGGAGATGCTGTACATCCCTGGAAGAGCCAGTCCTCATCGTGATCTTTCTATCCCATTCGACAACACCGTGATCACTCCATCCATGGAAGCGCGTAGCCTTGGTGTAGTTGTCGACAATCAACTCTCCTTCACGGCCCACGTTGCTAACACAACACGATCATGCAGATTCGCCCTTCACAACATTCGGAGAATTCAGCCATTTCTCTCTAGGGAGGCCACTCAGGTCCTTGTCCAGTCCCTTGTTATCTCAAGACTGGACAACTGCAACTCCCTCCTGGCTGGTCTTCCTATGCATGCCATCAAACCCCTGCAACTGATCCAGAACGCTGCAGCTCGGCTTGTCTTCAACCTTCCCAAGTTCAGCCATGTCACTCCCTTGCTGTACTCCCTCCACTGGCTTCCGGTAGCTGCCCGCATCAAATATAAAACCCTGGTGCTGGCCTACAAAGCAAATAATGGTAAATGCTATAAATGTAAATGTAATGTTATCGTACATTTTTTGATGGCTAAGGTTTTGAGGACATGATTGAAAGTGGACAATGTTTGTGTGTGTGTGTGTGTGTGTGTGTGTGTGTGTGTGTGTGTGTGTGTGTATGTGTGTGTCAGTGTCTCACATGTCTGAGCAGGTCCTCCTCCCCCAGAGATTTTAACAGTCCTTTCGTGTCCATGTGTCCGAGTCGCAGTATGTACAGTAGGGGTGACCTGCAATAGTCGCTGATTCGACTATAGTCAACTATACCCCCTAGTCGACTATGAACGTCATAGTGGAATGTACCATTCTAACTGCATGGGTGTGCCCAAGGATGCAGCTAAGCATTAGTTGTTACCTGACATGTCTTTGTTTTCATTATATATAGCCTTTTGTCAAATTAAATCATCCAAATTTCTGTTAATAAATAATTTTAAATGATGTTTGCGCATTAACAATAGGCATCTTCCTTACTACACATTAATAAATCACACCCTGCAGTTGCACAATCCAAATGAGCGGAGCTGAACACGCTACAGAGTACGCAGCATCTGCTGAGTTTATAACGGCTACTAAAAAACTTCTAAAGTATTTTGAAAAAGATAAAGATGAATCAAATAAATTACAGTGCAAGTTATGTCATCAACGTCTTTCATTTCGCACAACAACAACCAACATGGCATACCATTTAAAACACGTAAGGCGAAAAAAAACAGTTCAGCAGTTTGTTGTTTCGGTCAGTGACAGTGTTTCAGTCGTGTCATCTTGTCTCATCGCGGTGCGTCTCGGCAAGTAGGCCTATAAAAATTTTTTGTTTATACCCCGTTACTTTAACCTTTCCTTATATATTTTTGCTGTTGTGTGGCAATTTTTTAAATATTTTCAGGCAGGCATATTTTATTTAAAATATATTTGACATTTTGCACAGTGCCTGTCTGACAGTTCGATATACGCAATGCGCACTGACGGTTAATGTTCTCTAACGTTTCATTAAAAAATTTATAAAGTAAGTAAATTAATAAAAGCTGAAAAAAGCCAACCTACCGTGTTTATTCATTTATCTGAGTGTTTTAGGTTTTTACTTCGAAGAGGAAAAAAGTCCTGAATGAGAACGGGATCCCGTTTAAGGTGCTCTAAATAAAAAATATAAAAATAAATCAGATTTGACTATTAGTCGACTAAAGGGAAAAGCTGACAAATCAGATTCGACTATGAAAATCCTTAGTTGAATACACCCCTAATGTACAGTGGTCTACCCTCTCTGTCCTGGTGGTGCCAGCCCCCAGTGTAGTACTCTTGCAGGCAGCTAGAATGTCTCCAGAATGTAGTCTACCTGCAGCACAGAGCAAGTAAACACAGAGCTCTTTAGAGTTTTACCACGGTCTCGCCAGTGACTGCAAACAAACACCTCCACACACACAAACGCACACCCACACTCACACTCACTCTAATAGAGCCTTTTCTTTTCCTTAACATTTCCACAAGTACATGTGTGTTTGTATGTATGTCGTGTGTCTTGTGTATGTCTTAATTGTAGCATATGACTGTGTTTTGTAAGCACTCATTGATTTGATATTGATCCACAGTGTGTGTGTGTGTGTGTGTGTGTGTGTGTACACACGTGTATGTACCAGTATACGAGGACTATGCGCAGGCCCGTTGACAGTCTTGCTGGGGCCCGGGACAAGAAAGTTTCATGTGCCCCCCCCCCGCACGTCATTTGAATTTCCTCTGTAGCAGACAATCATTGTGTTAGGTCCATTGACTGTATATATACAGTCAATGGTTAGGGCATATAGTATATAATATAGCCACACATCAAAGCTGTTTCTGACAGCTGACTGGTTTATACTTGACGCGTCGCGAGCGGCGCGAAGGTTCGCGCGAAAATGACGTAATCGCAGTGGCACCGCCCGTGTGCGAGGACCTCACGCGCTGTCGATTCGCGAGGTCGTGCACCTCTCGAATTTTGTAACTTCGCGCGCCGCGCTAGGAACAAAGTCGTGTTTGCAGGGTTCATACACCTTTATAAGGTGGAATTAAAAGCACTTGTACGTCACTTTCAAGGTCCAGTTCAATATTTCCCAGCATGTTAAACTTAATTAAGTTAAATATTTATACATATACTCGAAATGATTCGAAATAATTTGCTTTTTATCACATTATTTAATGGTTGTTTATTTTCAAAACGCCCAATCTTAACGTCTTCACGAGAACTGTTCAGTCAGACAGCTATTTGTTGTGAAACGAAGTAGTTACAATTTCAAGCATTTTCAAGTACTTTAGCCTAAATTCCAGCACTTTTCAAACCTGGAACACAATGCAACTTGAAAATTCGTCAGGTAAATGTTTTCCTTTCTTTTCTGCACTACAGATTCCTGTTTACTTTAACTATCCACCACTGTATTTCCCACTGTTGGGCGGGTACCAGCCGGTTACGGTCGGTGCTGGATCAAACCATTTTTCAGAGGGAGGCGGGGGTGTATGCACTTAATGGAAAATATGCAGATAGGTAAAAAACATATATATTTTAGACATTGAGCTTATTATGAGTACAGAATTTTATATTAATGAAAGACTTCAAGATTATAAAAAAATTATAGAACTGTTACGGTCCCCCACCATCTAGGTACTGAGGGAGTACATTGTAAATAACGGCAAAGAAAAACGGGTAATGAAATGAATAAAAGGGATGTTTATTGCGTACATACAACTGGGGTTGTGGCGTTGGAAATCGGCAGCTCCAAAAGAACAAAAACAACAAAACCTTCCCGTCAATGCAAAATACCTTACCTACACACACACACAAAAAAACACAAAACCCACCTAACTACCTACCTACAACAATACAACAATAAAACAAACGTCAAAGAGAGCACCGACTCCCCCCCTTCTCCTAATACACTCTATAATTATAACTAGATGGAAATGGATATAGATATAAATATAGTTGTGTATCTAATTGTATCAAGGGCAACCAAGACAATATAAACAAACTCCCAGCATAAAGCAAGTCTGGCCAAGGGGCGGGATAAGCGCCACCATCATCCAGGGCTCTGGTGGCTTTATACAGGCCAAAGGCCAATCAGGAACAACTTGCATACGTAGCCAACTCGTAACCCAGGTGGACCGACTTGACAGATGATCAGGGGCGGAGCCAAACCTGCAAAACACACATAACCCACAAACGACCACGCAGGGTCGTAACAAGACTTTAAATAAAAAATAAATTGCTGAGCTCTTTGATGGGCCCCCCTGGCCCTGGGACAACAGACCCGGTTGTCCCCCCCTGTCGACGGGGCTGACTATGCGTACCTGTCTGTCTATCCATTTTTTCTATTTCTGTTTTTCTCTCTTACCTCACAAATTCATGAACACCCATACTACAGCCAGGACATACCCATGCTACAGCCAGGACACGGCCATAATACAGAGCAGACATGCCCACCGCCATTACAAGACTGACAGGTGTACTGACCCTCTGAATGTTGGCTGTGTACTGT
This sequence comes from Brachyhypopomus gauderio, assembly GCF_052324685.1. NCBI lineage: Eukaryota > Metazoa > Chordata > Actinopteri > Gymnotiformes > Hypopomidae > Brachyhypopomus > Brachyhypopomus gauderio. The sequence goes on from NW_027506888.1 coordinate 731,608, forward strand.
CTCATGGCAATTTTCTCCACCATGCTCTCAAAACCAAAGAAGGATTTGATGTCTAAGGAGGCAGATTGCTCAAAACATGTCCAGTTCTCATTCTCAGGGTGCACCTAGAACACACACACTTACACATACACACACACACGCACACATGTGCAACCACCCACATCCCCAAAAAGCCTCCTTTTGTCTTGTAAACATTTTTAGAGTTCAGAAATATTATGCCAGTGGAATCTTCACACAGTAAGATTCATGTTGGAACTGTTCTGATGTTTCTATTTTACAAACACACACACACACACACAAATATATATATAACAAAATATATATTGAATGCAATTCCCTATCTAGGGAAAGATGAAAGCAGGCCGGCTGGTCAACGGTTGTCTGAAAATATTGTGTTGCTGATGGAGCCAGGCAAAACCTAAAAAGGCACATAGCCTACCTTTTATAATGATATTTTTGTAATTAATTTTGCCTATTTGTGCTTTTTGTTCTTTGTCTAACACAAAACATTATAGACATTTATGTGTAGATTTGTTATGTTCACCATAGCCTACAATTCACTAACATACACAACTTTTAGACATGAAAACTTGAAACGGCGTAACATTGAGTGTACAAATAAACTTGCTTTGGCTCAGTCTACGGGCTTCATTTTTTAATTATTCCTTTATTTAGACAGGATAGTCTCTTGAGGCTTACAGACTCATTTACAAGAGAGACCTATTTTTTTTTAAAACAACAATATAAAAAGTTATACAAAATACATATACATACAAATCATTACAATTTACATGCAGTATCGTCAAGGAATAAACTTTCATTTAAAGCAAGTGCCTATAAATGTATTTTCCAGATCTTTCAATATAACTTTAAACTTGCCAAGTGTAACCAAACTGGACAGCTTCTAATTCAGCTGAAACATGTTCCAGATGGAGGGACCAGAGAAAGAAAATGCCTTTTTGCCAAGTTCAGAATGAACCGACGGAACACTGAATGTAATAAAGTCTTGGGAGCGAAGGCTATGATGTTGCTGTTTACATAAGAAATAACATGACAAATATGATGGTACCAGACGCAGAATAATAATAATAATAATAATAATAATAATAATAATAATAATCTTTATTTGTATAGCACCTTTCATACATACATGCAACTCAAAGTGCTTTACAGTATAAATAAAAGAAACATAAAAAGGAGAAGACAAAAAGAAAATGTTAGAAGAAATTAAAGTAAAATAACATAAAATGTAAAAAAGTAAAGTAAACAATATAATAAAAAAGTAAAGTAAGTAAAACTAATTAAGATAAGTAAATATAAGAAGATAAAAATAAAATATTAAAATTAAAGATAAAAAGAAATAATTAAATAAAGTGACAAATTATAAAATAATAGACTAGAGTTTCTTAACTAAAAGCAAATCTAAACAGGAAAGTTTTGAGACTGTTCTTGAAACTATTCAGGGATGAAATGCCTCTGAGCTCTTCAGGAAGAGAATTCCAGAGCTTTGGGCCATAGTGGCTAAAAGCACCCTCGCCAATCTTTAATTGGCATCTAGGAATCACCAGTAGATTACTGTTTAAAGACCTCAGAGACCTGACTGGAACATATCTAACCATCATTTCACTGAGGTGAAGAGGGGCAAGACCATGAAGACATTTAAAAACCATGACTAGAACCTTAAAATCTATCCTAAAGCTGACAGGTAACCAGTGCAGTGAGTGGAGTGCAGGTGTAATATGATCTCTATTTCTCCTGCGGGTCAGAACCCTTGCAGCCGCGTTCTGAACTCGCTGTAGGTGCGAAATAGAGCTCTTTGGAAGATCAGATAGAACAGCGTTACAATAATCTAGCCTTGATGTGATAAATCCATGGACAAGTTTTTCACTGTCAGCAGGAGTGAGCATATCTCGGACCTTAGCAATGTTTCAAAGGTGAAAGTAAGCTGTCTTGCATGTAGTCATGATGTGTGATTTGAAGCTGAGCTCATTATCAAAGGTGACGCCCAGGTTCTGTTGCGCTTGGTTCCACTTTCACCTTAGCGCAGCATGTTCGTTGATGCAAGAGAAAACATTACCAGTCTTGTCTTTAACCTTTTATTATAAGCAAGTAAAAATACAGAGATCTCTGGAGAGAGAGTATGCAAAACCCTATCTACTCTACCCTATAGCATTGTGCGCAGGTCTCTCTAACTCAGACACTTTTCCTCCTGTCCTATATAGTGTGGTCTGGGTATAAGCCCCCACCTTTGCAACTCAGCGATGGAGTCTCCCTATGTCTGATAACTTGTCTGCCTATTGCTCAAAAACTGTTTTTGCATGTTCTCCAAAAGTTGTTTGTCTAACACTTTCAGAATTAGATGAGCCCATCTTAGTTCCCTAAATCCTACATGTTTTTCACAAATTAGCGATCACAAAGGTGAAAGAGGCCCCACGTCTTGGGGTTGTAATCCACTTAACTTTCACTACTTGGGGTTGCACCTAAGTTACAGACGTCAAACACAACATACATTTCTTCTCTAGAAGTGAAAGCGATGTTTTCACTTCTTGGTTTGCAAATGTCAAGTGGACCTACAGAGGCTATTTTGAAGCTTTCTCTTTTTTAGCTAACTTTCTCCTGCACGTACTTAAAAAGGGCAGACAAGCATATTCTCAGATACTTTTGATAAAAGGTAATTTGATTAACACTGTAATGTAAACAAAATATAAAGGGATTACAATATTGATCTTAAGCAGTATGATTAACTGTAATGCTAATGTATTTTAAATATATAATTTCCAACAGTTCTTAACACATTGTCTGGCATTCAGATTCATTTGATTTAAATAGGTCTGGACATCATTCCTTTGTGAATCACTGCCAAGAACAAGAACCTCTGTCTTCTGTTTATTTAATTGCAGAAAATTGTCAGACATCCATGTCTGTATATCATCTATGCAGTCAAACAGTGAGCAAATTGATTTTAGGGCCTTAGGTTCTAGAGAAATGTAAAGTTGAGTGTCATCTGCATATTGATGATAACTAATACCATGTTTATTAATGATATGTGGTAACGGAAGCATATATAGGTTGAATAGTAACGGCCCAAGAATTGATCCTTGGGGGACGCCACAAGTTATTTTTTGACGTGTGGAGGAAGAGGTACCTAATGCTACATACAGGGTATCTGCACATTTTTAAATCTCAAATTCAATGACTTTTAAGACCTTTTTAATACCTCTCACAAGAAAAAATAATACTTGTACTGGGGATGCAGGTGTGTTCCACATCGTTGACGGGGGGGGTGTGTGTGTGTGGCGAACGAGAATTGTTGACGGGGGGGGGGGGGGGGGGGGGTTGGCGAACGAAAATTGTTGACGTTGTTGAGGCCGTATACTCCAACGCTAGGAATCTAGCACTAGGACCCTGGAGCGGTTATTTTCTGCATTAGAGCTAGATTCGGCAAAGTTCACATCGCGCCAGAACAACTGAACAACACACACTTATAATAATTTAATGCCTCCCCTCATAAAATTCCAGACATTTTAAGACATTTTTAGGCCTTGAATATGGAAAACTAAATTTAAGACATTTTAAGACTTTTTAAGGACCCGCGGGTACCCTGTACATAGTAATCACGCCCAGTTAGGTACGATCTAAACCAGTCTAAGACTAAGCCACTAAGGCCTACCCAACTCTGTAGTCGATCAAGAAGAATTTCATGATCAACCGTGTCAAAAGCGGCGCTTAAATCCAGCAGACAAAGGACTGAGAGTTTGCCTGCATCCTTATTCAATCTCAAGTAATTTACTACCTTAACTAGGGCTGTTTCAGTGCTGTGGAGAGCTCTGAAACCAGATTGAAAAGTGTCATTTACTTTTACATAATCATTCAACTGGATTGACACAGCTTTTTCAATGATTTTGCTAAGAAAGGAAAGGTTAGATATAGGTCGATAATTATTGAGAATTGTGGGATCAAGATTTCTGTTCTTTAATAGTGGTTTAACCATTGCTGTTTTAAAAAAGTTAGGGAATTCACCCAATTGCAGAGACTGATTAACAATCGTTAGAACTTCATTTGCTAATGAGCTCAGAACCTGCTTGAAAAAGCATGTAGGTAAAGGGTCCAGTTCACAAGTAGAGGATTTTAGTGATGAAATCACATCAAGTAGTGTTACCATGTCAACTTCTTGGAAATAAGACATATTAAAGTTAGGCTGAGTAACTGATATAAGGTTTGATAGTCTATTAGTGCTTGTTGCTATGTTCTGCCTTATACTAGTAATCTTGTCCCTAAAAAATATTGCAAACTCATCACATTTTTCAACTGAAACAGTCTCAGGGAAGACACAGGAGGTGGGGTTTACTAGCTGATCAATACTTCTGAACAGGACAGCCGAGTTATTATTTGATGAATTGATTAAGGTAGAGAAATAGTTTTTCCTTGCTGATTTCACTTCACTGTTGTAATTGTGCAATGTTGTTTTATAAATATCAAAATGTACTTGCAATTTTGACCTTCGCCAACGTCTCTCAGCCTGCCTACAATCTTGCCTAAATTTTACAATAGAAGGGACTGTATCATGTCTGTGAAGGCCACGGCACTGCCAGCACTGAGATAATGCTTGGTTATTGTGCGCTTTTCACTGAGTGTTCTAGTAGATAATGACATATTGAAAAATACACCAAAATGGTCAGAGATTGCAACATCAATAATTTCAGTGTTATTAACCTCTATGCTTTTAGAAATGATCAAATCTAAAATGTGGCCATGCTTATGAGTTGGGCCTGATACATGCTGTATGAGATCAAAAGAGTTAAGCATCCTCATGAACTCTGAAGTGATTGGATTTGTGGATATATCCATGTGAATATTAAAATCCCCAGCAATTAAAACATAATCAAAATCAATTAAAATCCTTGAGAGCATTTCTTCAAAATCTTCAAGAAATTCTGCATGTAGTCTGGGAGGATGATAGATAACAATCAAAAGAACTGAATAAGTACTGTTGAGTTGTACTGCCAGATATTCAAACATAGGATGTTCCCCTAATGAGATCTGCTTACAGCGGAATGCTTTATGGTAAAAACATGCAACACCACCACCTCTCTTATTTACTCTAGAGACATTAAAATAGTTAAAGTCAGGAGGCGAAGCTTCATTTAGCACTATTGCTCCATTGCTATCAAGCCAAGTCTCTGTTAGAAAAAGAAAGTCCAGACAATAATCTTCAATTAATTTAGCTATTATAAAAGACTTGTTTGTGAGTGAGCGGACGTTTAGTAAGGAGACTTTGAAGACTTGATGTGTTTGATCGGCATCACTTACATCACTTGTGCATTTCACTGGGATCAAATTTTGTTTGTTACAATGTTTTGTGCCCTTGTGTTTTCTTCTGATTACATTTTTATTTCGATTCTGAGAGCCATGCCACCGGCTATTTAAAATAACTGGAATGTAGCACTGACTAGGAGCATGGGTTCCAGTGTGTCAGACCTGAGTCACTGAGTGTGCAGGAGAAGTAAGTGAGTTCCTACAAGACTGCAGACTGTAGTGTTGCGGAACCTCATCAATCTCCTGGAGTTTACCTCTGAGACTGTGGACAGATTCTCTGACAGGAGATGGTGGGCTCCTGGCTCCTTGACTGACATTACTGACGTTACTGCTGGCGGTTGGGTGCAGGTTCCACATGTGAGTGATTCCATGCATTAGATTATCCACAAGCATTTGAGTCCCAGCCCTGTTAGGGTGAAGCTGATCCGGTTTAAAAAGCTCAGGACGCCTCCAAAAGATGTTGAAATTGTCAATGAAGTTTACCTTCCGATGTGCACAGGCTGTAGTGAGCCAGCTGTTTAGAGCCAGCAGTCTGGTAAAGTGACCACTGCCTCGACGTGCAGTAGGTATCGGTCCAGAAATGAACACTTCGCACTGGGAAAACTCCAGAATGTAGAGCAGATGGTTAAAATCCTGTTTCAGAATTTCAGACTGTTGTTTGTAAACATCGCTAGAGCCGACATGCACAATCAGTCTTTCCGTAGCTGGATGGTCTTGCAATATGCGTGGAATCATGGGTTACACTTCACAGACAGTAACACGAGAAAAGCAAATGGCCTTAATACTGTTGCTCCATACATCTCTGATGACTGAGTCCCCAATTAGCAGCGTTTTGGGCTGTGGCGGTGTTCCTCGTCTCCTTTCACCGTTAATGCCTCGGCGGCCAACATGGTTAGCATCCCGATGGCCAACCCTATTAGCATGCTCATTAGTTAGCCGTCGACTGGCACGGATTGCAGGCTGGTGGTTGGGACGACTCTTAGCATGCTTGTTAGCATGCTGCTGGCTAACACAGTTGGCAGCCTGGTGGTTGGTCCGCGAATGGCCAGAGTTATTTGCATGCTGTTGCTGTTGCTTAGCAGCCAGACTGGAGTTGGTTCTGTGATGCTGATTGGGGTGTGTTTGATGTCCTTGATGTCCTGGAGAGGGAGGCAGTATGTTGTGGTGAGACTGCTCTATTCCTGCTACTTCAGTTGAGGCAAGAGCTTCATATCTGTTATCTAAAGGAATGTTCTGTTCTGAAGATAGCGGCTTGCCCCCGCTGCTGTGCTGGTTTCTGCAACGTCCCTTCCCCCGAACAAGAGTCCAGCCCTTATCATTGTTGTTGTTAATGGGATTAGGAGTTGAGGCCAAGATGAGCTTAGGCTTTGCCCCCAGTACATCCCAGCGACAATGCAGAGAAACGTCTCTTTCTTTGCCAGTTACAGGGACGGTTTTATCAGCAGCTTGTGTGGCAAGAATCGAGTCCAGATATTCCTCATCCTCCCTTATAGAATGTAAGGTATGGAATCTTTCCTGAAGTTCCGCCACCCTCTGAGACAGTTTGATACACTCAGAGCAAATAGATGATGTGGAAGCATGAGCCATAATCGAGGCAATATCAAGAGAATGGGGCACACAAGGCTCAAATATCCAAGATAGATTTGTAAAATAAATGTGTACCAATGTAGAAGTCTACGATTGTGTAGGGAAGGCCAATTTACTAAAGAGTATAACGTACAATGATGTGTGAAAGCTTTAGTGCCTGTGATAAATCTAAGAGCTCCATGGTAGACAGCATACAACATTCGCAATGAGCAGGCTGAGGCTTTCATATACACAATAACCCCATAGTCTAACAGACTAATAAAAGTAGGAGAAACCAGCTGTTTCCTGGCGTTGTATGATCAACTGTATCAAAGGCTTTGGACAGATCTATAAAAAGGGCAGCACAATAAACCTTGGCATCCAAAGCTTCAATAACGTCATTTAGGACCTTTAATGAGGCAGTCACTGTACTGTGTTGTTTTCTAAAGCCAGATTGATAGGGTGACAAAATGTTCTTTGAATACAAATATTGCTTAATCTGTTCGTTTAGGATCTTTTCGAAAAGCTTTGCTAGAACACACAGTTTTGAAATGGGTCTGTAATTTTGTAGGACTGTAGGATCTCCACGTTTTAACAGAGGTAAAACAAAGGCAGTTTTCCAAATACTGGGAATAGAGTTTTTTGAAGAGACAAGTTAAAAATATATGTCACTGGTTCAGCTATAATGTCAGCAGCTAAACGTAAGAAGTATGGAGGGAGATTATCTGGGCCAGCTGATTTTTTTTTATATCCAAACATTTGAGCTGCCTACAAACCTCACTGACAGACCAGAGATTGGATTACTGGAGGAGTAACTGGTAGACATAGATTTTCCAAAAGTGTCATGAACCAAGGAGTTTGAAGCAACAAAGTGTTTGTTAAAACAATTGAGCATCTCTTCTTTATCTGACACTAAACTAGAATCAATTACTAACTTAGAGGGAAGCTCTCCTGAATGAGAATTACCAGAAATAGATTTAATCATTTAATCACTTTGCTACTTTGAGTATTGAACAAGCTTTCTGTGGATGTGGGGGTTGAAGGCTCCAGCGCAGTCTGTTGCATTAGCAAGACAAAAGACGCTAACGCTTCACAGTGGGGAGTGCGGGCCAGTGGGATAGTGGTGTGCTGTACGAAGATGATAATCTACTGACATATATGCCAACAGAATAACACACAGACAAATAAGCAAACTATTACACTAACCAAGCAAACTATTACACTAACCAAGAAACAAAACTGAAACATTATTTTGCATTTACGTTTTCGCACAAACCAGGAAATGCAATATGAAACTAAACAAAACTGACAATGGGAAAGCTACTGAGAACAAGGTCACAAGGCACTGATTCTAAAAGGTTTAGTCACATTAATTTGTTAACATATTGACGTTACGTGCAAATGTCACGATTACGAATATTTTGTTTGGGCGGCTCATTCTTCATTTTGTGCAAAACGCCATCTAGCCTTAATTATGTGTCAGTACCAGCTCCCCTGTGTAAAGGTGCGCTTTAAGTAGGTGAAAACAACACGGCGCTAGTAGTAGGTGGTGAAAGCGGTCAGATGACCGGCCCTCGGCACAATTATGTAAATGAGGCGCGGCGCTTCTAGTGTTAATGAACAGCAGTGATGACATGTTTGAGATGAGCAGTTTACTGTGTGTGCCACTAATAATTATGTTCATGTGGCTAAAGCCATGCTCACATTCAGCTGTGCTGCATGGAATAATATGTGTGTAATTCACCAATGGCTGCAAGTCAGACAGGATTCTGTGACCATCAGCATCAACATAGTCCTGGAATGCATTCACAAAGAAGACGTGGCCCTAGCATCTTAGGCCTGGTACACAACTTTGTAACTTCATCTTCATAGGCATCTATCTTCATAACTATCATAGGCTGATGCATGCATGACTGCATGTTAAAAATAATGGAAATTGTACATATTAATCATAAACATATCTTGCTTAACTGTAGACGATTGTATCACCGATCGCGAAATAGAAAATACATGAAAAAAAAATTGAAATCAGTTGATTTAAAATTTTCCCCATCATTGTTGCTGTATAGGTAGGAATATAACCTGACAGGAAATGAAGTGGAATCCCAGGCTATACTCGTGAAAAACTGAAATTGATTGAACTAGTGAACAGAACAAGATGCAACTGCATAACACTAATGAAACTGCGCTAAACAGAGCAAACCGACATGTAGGGTGCAGCATAGCTAACTACGTGACTCAGTCGTCTAGCATGACTTGGCTAAGACAAGAGCGCGTACAGTTTACAGTTGTGATCAAATTTATTCAACCCCCACTGAAATAAAGTGTTTTGGCCAGTTTGACATTGATTTTGATCATTTCAGTCATCTTATTTACAAATATATCAAAGAGGCACTTATAAATTAGACAAACATAACATAATATTTATGATGGAATAACCACAAATGTCTTTACTGTGCTCACATCATTATCAGTTTTATTCAACCCCCTAGTGACATTATTTTTTAGTACAACATCCTTTTCCAGTTATGACAGCTTTCAAGCGTGAAGCATAGCTTGACACAAGTGTCTTGCAGCGACCTATGGGTATCTTAGCCCATTCTTCATGGGCAAAAGCCTCCAGTTCAGTCACATTCTTAGGCTTGCGCACTGCAACTGCCTTCTTTAGGTCCTACCAGAGGTTCTCAATTGGATTTAAGTCTGGTGATTGCGATGGCCACTCTAGAATGTTCCAGCCTTTCATGTTCAACCATGCTCTAGTGGACTTGGATGTGTGCTTCGGATCATTGTCCTGTTGGAAGGTCCAACGTCTCCCAAGCCGCAGGTTTGTGACTGACTCCATCACATTTTCCTCCAAGATCTCCTGGTACTGAAGGGAATTCATGGTACCCTGCACACGTTGAAGCTTTCCTGTACCATTAGAAGCAAAACAGCCCCAAAGCATAATTGACCCCCCGCCATGCTTCACAGTAGGCAAGGTGTTCTTTTGTTCATAAGCCTGGTTCTTCCTTCTCCAAACATAGCGCTGGTCCATTGTCCCAAACAGTTCTAATTTAGTTTCATCTGACCACAGTACACTGTTCCAAAACCTTTGTGGCTTGTCCACATGACTTTTGGCATACTGCAGTCGACTTTTCTTGTTCTTTGGAGTCAGCAAGGGGGTGCGTCTGGGCGTTCTGGCATGGAGGTCTTCGTTATGCAGTGCGCGCCTTATTGTCTGAGCTGAAACTTCAGTGCCCACATCTGACAGGTCTTTTTTCAGTTCCTTAGCAGTCACGCGGGGATTTTTCTCCACATTACGCTTCAGGTAGCGCACAGCAGTCGCGGTCAGGATCTTCTTTCTGCCACGACCAGGTAACGTTTCCACTGTGCCCTTTAACTTGAACTTGCGAATGATACTTCCGATAGTGTCTCTTGGAATATTTAACAACTTCGCAATCTTTTTATATCCATTGCCATTCTTGTGAAGAGCAATAACCTCTTCTCTTGTCTTCTGGGACCATTCTCTTGCCTTCACCATGCTTGGAAACACACCAGTAGATGTCTAGAAGGAGCTGAGTATCACAGTCCTTTTAAATCTGCCTAATTGGTGCTTATCATGCTTGATTGCTGCTCGTTGACATCCACAGATGTTTTCAATACCTGATGGAAAACACTGGAATGAACCTCTGTTCTTAGGAGTGGTAGTCGTAAAGGGGTTGAATAATTGTGTCAATGAAGAAATCACAAAAAGGCCATTTAATACTTTATGACAAAAAAAATTGATGCTATCTTAGTTGCATTTAGTTCTTTAACAAGTCCTTGTAAGATTTCATTATGAACACAATTACAAATGTGCACTGAATTCCATAAAACCCTTCGCAGCATTGGGGGTTGAATAAATTTGATCACAACTGTAGATAGCGGTTTTCTCGTTTTGGTGCTCTGTAAAGTAACATGTGGTGGTTGTTTTTGCCTCAGTTTATTCTATCTGAATTTTAAATTTTGTTTTGTAGGTGCCCTAAAACAAAATGCTTATCTTCAGAATTAACTAAAGATGTTGAGAGAGCTGTCTCAAAGTGGTTTACCAATGCTCGTGACCATGATGGAAACCGTGCACTGAGAGCGCAGAGAGACTTTCAAAAAAGGAATGCAGAACAGATGTAAGTAATCAATAGTGAGTTACACGTTTGTGATAATGTGACTATGAAGGCATGTGAAAATCATTGTCATTTTTACTTTCCAAAACTCTGACAGCTCCTATATTGGAGTTTTTAAATGTTTTATGTTCACCTAACTTGTAAACACATCACTTGGCCTTTGTAAAATCTCCCCCAAGAGGTGATTAAAGTGTTAGACATCAGTGTCTTTGGAAATTTTGAGTAACTGCAGCAGCTCAAATTAATGAATTGTATAGTATATTTGAAGGAGTACTGGTCAGAATTTTATTATCCTGTGCAAACTAGAAGCTGGCAAGAGCCTTCATAGAGTTCTGTACAGTGTATTATGGCCAGGACCCAGGTGGTGCAGAAAATACAGGCCTAGTGTGCTAATTCAATAGTACAAACAGGATTTTTATGCTTTACCATGTTTTAGATTCCTAGAGAAGGATGTTTATCATTGCTAAAAGTGGTTTAGATAATCTGCAGTGTTACTGTTGTGTGCTTTAATTAATACTGTTGTCTGTCTCTCCCTCCCCTCTTCTCTCTCTCTCTCTACAAGATGTGAAACTACACAACTCAGCAACGCACAGTAAAGGATTCTAAAGACTCTTAACATATGTTTTATGGACATTTATGGTTAAAATTGTTAATGAGTTGTCGTTTTCAATAAAACATTTTTATTAGGATTGATCAAGCATTTGTCGTCATTTAAATGTAAGTATTATTATAAACAGCTCATCTCTGATTGAAATTACTTATGATAATACAGTCTTTAGTGCTGTGCTCTTATACAACAGTTTTGCAAAGTAAGAAAAGCAACTGAATATTACATTAGGTATGTACAGCAGAGACCTCACCTGAAGCCCTCCATGACTCCATAAGGACCCACATTGGATGACACAAGTTAGCATTATAGTAATTGTGCTCCAAATGTGTGATGCAAGCTGACATTCTAGTGAGTGATGGACTGATATTTGGGCCCCCTTTGCATAACCCATATGGGCCCTATGAAGATTTGCCCATGGGCCCCTAATGGGGCTGAAGTGGGTGTCTGCAGTTAACCATAAGGGCCCTACTTGTTGCCCACACTGGCCCCGTCATTATCCCACACAAACAAGGGGCCCATGTAGGGCCAGTGAATCATTGCTCATACGGGGCCCACCTGAGGCCCACATTGACCCCAATATTGGCCCACATGGGCTAACACACATGGGGCCCATGTGGAGCCGATGGACAAATCTTTGTGGGCCCCAGCTGGGTTGCCCAAAAAGGGCCCATGTGCCAGCCCATTTCAAACCCATGTGGGGCCCGCATGGACATGTTGACTGGGTATAAATGACGCGTCACATTATTTACAGTGTTGTTCGCTCTCTGTGGTCGAAGATAAAGGCTTACAAGAAGCGCTGCACATTGTGTAAACTGATGCAAGTTACGAACTACCGTCCAGGGGTGAGTTTCCCAAAACGTTCTTAGCGCCAGGTACTTCTTAACCTCGTACGTAAGAACGAGGTTATGAAGTACTTAGCGCTAAGAACGTTTTGGGAAACTCACCCCAGAAAGACAATGTCGAAGAAAATCCAGCAGCTGTATGATGAGGAAAGGGAAGTAAAACAGGTTATTGTGAAGAGCGCCACAAATGTGGCTCTGACTGGGGATCAGTGGACCTCTGTTAGCAACAAGAATTATCTTGGTATGACAGCTCAAATTATAGATGATTAATCTATAGATGATGAAGATCCAGTCATTTGCTTTGAGCATGCAGAAGACCACTTCTAGGCACTATGGAGATGCCTGTGGCAGAGGCCTGGGAAATTAAAGAAAAATATACCATCTAAAATGGTATTAAAAAACATCTTCTGATTTACTTCAATTCTTCCAATATCCTGAGCAAAACTCCCAAAATTAAACAACATTTTTGGTCAGAATTTCCAGTGTTCTGAACTGTTTTCTGCACTCATCTATTGGTCTGTGTAGTAGATGTTGAAGTTTATGATTATGTTCATTGATTCATTCATCATTCAAACTTAAATTAATATTTCTCATGTTAAATACTGAAATGCGATTAATTTCGATTAATTAATTATAAAGCTTCCGATTAATTCGACTAATTTTTTTAATCGCGTCCCACCCCTAATATATATATATATATATATATATATATATATATATAGTGATGTGCAGGTGTGAGCAACTGAAAAGGAAGCGATCACGCCAAGTCTCAGGGAAATAGGATGGTTTAATAGAAGTGTGCAAACCAAAAACCCGTGCATGGTTCCAGATTAAGGAAATAATAACCAGCAGTCAACTGGTACAAAGACAAGACGTATATAGACGAACAAACGACCCTCAGGTGAGACGGATCACGGGTCCCGCCCACCTGAGGGACGAACATCACGTGACCAAAAACAGGACCGCTGCAACCGGGGGCGACCGGTAGGGGGCCCCCCCACAATGTGACATATATATATATATATATATATATATATTAGGGGTGGGCATAGATAATTTTTAAAATCTAGATTAATCTCACTGAAATCTTGAAATTAATCTAGATTAATCTATATTAAAATGGCTCATATGCGTGCTACCCAAGTAATGACTAAAAGTCAGTCTTTGAGATAGGGTTTCTTAATACAGAGGGTGCATTAGACCAGGGGCTCATCTCCTGTTTCCAAAATGCATCAATGACTGCTCGAGAAAGCTGTTCTACTTTGATACTTGAAGGAAAAAAACATGCTCAATAAAATGTATAATATGTATGTAACGTAGCTCGCGCTACGGAGCGAGGAGACGGACACAATCGCTGAGAGGAGCGAGATTTATTAAAGGGAATACCATACTCATCGTCAGAAAGCCAGGCAGGGTCGATCACAGGAGGGCAGTCCGAATAACAAAGGTACACAGGCATACTGAACACGACGGGGAACACAGACAAACTCACGAGCAAGATGAAAACAGCGAACAGCAAGCACAAACCGACAGCATGAACAAATGGATAGACAAAATCACGGATGACACGACTGGGGAATGACGGGACTTATATACATAGAACCAAACTAGGGACAGGTGATTACAATGACACAGGGGCGTGGTAACAAACGAGGAATCATCAAAATAAACGAGCAGGGCGGGACAAACAGGCAGGGAACACAGACATGAGGGAACCCAGAGTGACAGCTACAAGAGGGGGCGTTGCCCTACGTGACAATGTATAAAATGTATATCACCACTAATATATATATATATATATATATATATATATATATATATATATATATATATATATATATATATATATATATATATATCTTGAAATCATAGTTTTCTATAACTTTTCTAAAACTTTTATTACTTCCTGGCCTGTATAATCATAAAAGAATTTGAGCTATCTATAAACAGTCTTGATCTTAAAGTCAAATCAGTCTCAGCTGAATAATAATTACTTCTGATACTAAACCACTTCATTCTTGGGGTCTTTGAGTGGTCTTTGTCCAGTATGAAGTCTGGATGGTCCTAGTTAAAAGAGAATGTTTGTTTTGTTGGGTTTGTGAGTTACACTGTGGTGTTTTTTAAAGCAAAATACAAGTGCACACTGCCACCTACAGTCATGGTGTGTGCATGGAAATGTGTGTACATGTGTGTGTTTGTATATGCATGTTTAAATGCCTGCATGTGTATGTGTGTGTGTGTGTGTGTGTGAGTGTGTGTGTGCATTTGTGTTTTCATACATGTATGAGATGATTCAGCCCAGTGCTGTTCTGCTCCTACGCATATGAACAAAGAGGCTGTTTCTACTTACACACACACACACACACACACACACACACACACACACACACACACACACACATTCACACACTCATAGAAGTGGCACACGCGCATGAATCGCAGACATACAGAGCCTCATCTCTGTCTACGCTAAACTCGAACACATATACCCGTCAAAAACCACCTGGGTAAGTACTCCTGCAAATGCCAGACATGACTACAGAAAACATATTACACTGAAAGATAACACTGCAGTCTGTGTATTCAAAAGATATAATCATAATGATATTATAGTACTGTTTTATGTTTCCTTGTTAGTACTATTAGTCCTAGCAATGGTAATGGACCTGATAAAACTCAGTTGGGAATTATTGTGAATTAATGAGTCAGTAATGTGAAAGACTAAAGATGAATATTGAATCTGAAGTGTTGACCGCATCTGTGTACATAAACCAGCTTGTTGAGTCTGTCCGTGTAAACAAACTACTATGTTGAGTGTATCTGTATAAAAATAAATTAGTATGTTGAGTGTAACTGTGTTAATAAATGAGCATGTTATATGTATATGTGTAAACTAATGTGTTGAGTGTATCTGTGTAAATAATCTAGCATGTTGAGAGTAGAGTATCTGTGTAATCTATCATGTTATATGTATGTATTTAAATAAATTAAGATGTTATATGCATCTGTGTAAATAAGTTATGTTTTTGTGTAAATAAACTACTTTGTTCTGTGTATATTGGTAATAAACTAGTATGTTGAGTGTATCAGTGTAAATAATCGAACATGTTGAGTGTCTTTCTGTAAATACACTAGCATGTTACATTTATCTGTGCAAATACAGTATTGACTCCAGCACTGCATTATGGAAAGTTCAAAAACATCTGCTTGTTGTTTTATAACACTGCTGGCATTTTCCCTTTCCTCCCCGACAGCCCAGTCACTGGATATTCATTCTTATCCTGTTCAGTTTCTACGAGACCTCCAAGCTCTAAGAGGACACTGATCACAGACAGGACATTTTCCCTGGCACATTCACTGACAGAAGTGTCACAGCAAACCCACATTAATTCCCTCCAACGCTGACTCTGTCTTATCTCCATGGCGAACACTGGTCTCCAGGTGATGGGCCTGTTGCTATCTATAGCAGGTTTGGTGGGCGGAGCTCTTGTGTGTGCCTCACCCTGGTGGCGCGTGTCAGCTTTCGTCGGGGATGAGCTGGTGGTCTCCGAGGTGCGGTGGGAGGGGCTTTGGATGACCTGCCTATCACAGTGGGGGAAGATCCAGTGTAAATCCTATGACTCTGGCCTTGCCCTCTCAGCTTCAGCCCAGATGTGCCGCACACTGTCTGTGCTAGCCCTCATTCTCTGTGTGCTTGCACTTCCTGTGGGTGTGGTCGGCCTCAAGTGCACTCACTGCCTAGGTGACATGCACGCTCCTAAAGCTCGGCTCGTGCAGGTGTCCGGCATCCTCTTCGTTGTGGCTGGAGTGGTCTTCCTCATCCCTGTGTGTTGGACTGCTTATGTGGTGGTGCGGGATTTTTATGACCAGAATGTTGCACCGCCACTCAAGCGAGAGTTAGGCCCCGCCCTATACCTGGGATGGGGCATGGTGCTGTTGATGCTGGTGGGAGGGGCTGTGCTATATGGAAGCTCAACAACCCCTGGCGTTCCGACTATATTTGACTTTGGAAGAGGTGGAAGAAATAACCCAGAAGGTTCGACCAAAGACGAAAAAGCAGAGAAGGCTTATGTGTGAGGAGATCAGCATGTAAGTCAGGGACTGAACAGTGGAAAGGGTGTGTAACCAAAAAAAGCATCAAACGTTTAGTTATGTTTAGTTCTGAGCTAAGATTTTTTAATAATTTAAATGTATGATTTAAAAATACTTATAGATGAAATTCTGATGTTTCGTTTCACTTTGTTGTTTGTAAAGGCAAATTTAATAATATGAATAATAATTTTGTCTTATAAAACAGAACACATATTACACATATTATTCTTTTTAATATAATGTTATCATGGTTTCATGCACTAAACATGTCTGTTAATAAACCTGTGCCATATTTAAATTTGTACAATTACTATTGTTGTAGCATTAATACTTGAAGTTTGGAGACATTGTTTTCAATATTCTATGCATCCAAAAAATCTTTTTAAAAAGATCTGTAGATTTGTGGATTTTTTTTGTACACACATAACACACGTGTATTTGTTTGTGTGTTTGTGTGTGTCTGTGTGTGTGTCTGTGAGTGTGTGGGAAGGCAGCACATTGAACACAATAGCAGGACACTGAGAGAGGACAATACCCTGTGTGTGCTAAGAATTTTAGAAACTAATGATGTCACAATTGTGGAGAAATGTAAATTATGACTCAGAAATTCTAAGCTCCTTCACAACCTGCCCACACATACTATCATCATGGATACAGAGAGAGCAGGGCAGTTTCAATTGCTTCATTAAGTAGACATGACCAGCCTGTTGTTGTTTGTGTGTGTGGTTGTGTGTGTGTGTGTGTGTGTGTGTGTGTGTGTGTGTGTGTGTGTGTGTGTGTGTGTGTGTGTGTGTTTGCGTGTGTGTGTGTGTGTGTGTGTGTGTGTGTGTGCGTGTGTGTGTTTGCATGTGTGCGTGTGTGTGTGTGTGTGTGTGTGTGTGTGTGTTTGCGTGTGTGCGTATGTGTGTGTGTGTGTGTGTGTTTGTTTGTTGTGTTTTGGTGATAGAAATCAGCTTTGCAGTTTTGAACAGTGGCCTGCCACGTGTAACTCACAGCTCTAGAGCTGTAATATACACGTGTGGCCACACGGTGTCAGCAGCTACTAACTAACCAAAAGACTGCGCCAGTCAGACATGCTAGATCAGGGGTGTCCAAACTTTTTGCAATGAGGGCCAGATTTGGTGAAATTAAACTGTGTGGGGACCGACCATTAGCGAAATATATTAGTTATATATATTATATATAACTAATATATATAAATATATTAATATATATATTAATATATATATTAATAAATATAAATATATTAATATATTAGTGAAATATAAAACAGCGGGTATTTTATATAAATTATTTTATTTAGAAAATAGCGGGTTCTGGCCGGCCAGTGGAAGCATACGGTGGGCCAGACTCTGTCACGGTACGGCGGCCCCCTACTGGTCGCCCCCGTCTACAGCAGCAGCTTGTCCTGTGGGTGTGGTGTTGTGTTCGTCCCACAAGTGGGCGGAGCCCGCGATCCGTCTCACCTGAGGGTCATTTGTTCGTCTATATATGTCTTGTCTTTGTACCAGTTGACCGCTGGTTATTATATCCTTAATTCGGATCAGTTCACGGGTTTTGGTTAGCGCACTTTACATATTAAACCATCCTTTTTCCCTGAGACTTGGCGTGATCGCTTCCATTTATTTTCGCTCACCCTGCCCGTCACACTCTCTATCTCCCAAGTTGACATCCTCATTTGTTTCAACCCCTGTGGATCTTCTAATATTTTAATGGCCTGTGTCCAAAACACTGTAAAATAACTAAGGGGGCTAGTTCCACTTAACATGGGCTGGATCTCATGATTGCCTTATGTACAGATCTTCTCATTCCTCAGCCACACTAACGCCAGACCTGCCCACACCATACCTAGCACCTTGTAGTATTATTGCTGGACATTATGGCCTTGTATTATCGTCTGACATTAATGGCCTTGTTGTATTATCGTTGGACGTTGATGGCCTTGTTGTATTATCTCTGGATGTTAATGGCCTTGTAGTATAATTGTTGGATGGTCATGGCCTTGCAGTGTTATTGTTGGATGTTGATGGCCTTGTAGTATAATTGCTGGATGTTAATGGCCTTGTAGTATTATCACTGGATGCTGATGGCTTTGTAATATAATTGCTGGAAGTTGATGGACTTGTAGTATTTTCACTGGATGTTGATGGCCTTGTAGTATTATCGTTGGACATTGATGGCCTTGTAGTATTATTGCTGGACGTTAATGGCCTTGTAGTATTTTCGCAGGTTGTTAATGGCCTTGTAGTATTATCGCTGGATGCTGATGGCCTTGTAGTATTATCGCAGGTTGTTAATGGCCTTGTAGTATTATTTCTGGATGCGGATGGCCTTGTAGTATTATTGCTGAATGGTGATGGCTTGTGCCTTATCAAAGGCCCTTACGCAGCAGTCTGTGGTATGTTGTGCTTTTTACAGTATAGTCACTGCTGGGTGAATGACATTTACATTATGCCCGAAGATCATCAGAATGGCCACTTATTGAATTCTCCACCTGTGGATAATGTCAATACAAGTCATTTATTTGATGGATCACTACAGCTTGCATGTCTAGTCACATCAGCCAAGGGAGAGGTGTTGACCAGACCACTATACGAAAGCTGTCAACCCAGTTTATTGACCACCATTATCCTTACATTATCCTCGTCCTTCTCATGTGACATGACCATATGTGCTGCTTTGGTTCATTGTTTCACTTCATGACACATCATTCCTCTTACTTTCCCACAGCTTTAAAGCACAACTAGGTTCTCTCTCTCTCTCTCTCTCTCTCTCTCTCACACACACACACACACACACACATACTGTATGTATGTATCACCACGGTACTGCTTAACTAAAAAGAAGTGTCTCTTGGCATCAGACGTCATTGGTAATAACAAGAGGTGGAAAGAGTACTAAAAAATTGTAATTGAGTAAAAGTATCTTTACTTTGCCTAAAATCTACTCAGAGTAAAAGTAAAATTACCCATCTCAAAATTTACACGAGTAAAAGTACAAAATTACTTCATTTAAAATGTAATTTGAGTAAAAGTTACTTAGTTACTTTCAGTTATTTAATGCATGGATGAATCATGAACCAAATTCAGCACAAGTTGTTTTAATCTATTTCAAAGTGTATTTAAGTGCACATCCACACTTGCAAAAAGATCAGCTGGGCTCAGGAACATACTTCCTCACAGCACAAGGACAGTCACAACCTGTACCATAAAGTGCAAACAATTTTCAGTCCTATTGTCCAACGGACAACACTATGATAAGAATAAAGAAATTTAAATTACAAATTATTCAAAAAACAAAATGAACACAAAATTAAGTGCCCACAAGATGCCACAAATCAAACTTAAAATGCAACAGGATTCCACTACTCACAATAAAATGCCCACAGGATCCCACATAAAAAATGTAAAAGTAAAAGTAAGTGCTCACAGGATCAACTATTCAAAATACAGTCCCCACCGGATCCCACTATTCACAATAAAATGCCCACAGGTTGCCACAACTCAAAATAAAATATAAAATGACCACAGGATCCCTCAAACCTCACATCTCAAAATAAAGCAAAATGCGCATAGGATTCCACTATTTAAAACGTTCACATGATCCAACTATTCAAAATACAGTGCCCACAGGATTCCACTTTTCACAATAAAATGTCCACAGGATCCCACAGAACCTGATAGATAGAAGATTTAAAGATAGAATAGTCTCATCCTTTTAGAAAAAAGTGCACCAGATTACGACCTGATTATGAGACAATGGAAAGGGCGTGCGCAAGACAAGGCCATGCAATTGGCCTTCAGTTCTGGGACTCAGAAGTTTAAATTTCTGCCCGCATTTAATTTTTCACCATCAATATTTTTTTACTCAGTAATGTGAGGGAGTTGAAATGTAGTGAAGTAAAACTACTTGGGTCAAAATTTACTCGAGTAAAAGTAAAAATTACATATTTCAAAAACTACTCAGAAAATTATAAATTACTTTGCTGACGGGGGGCGAACGTAATTTGTTGACGTAATTTTTAAATTCATTAAAGGGCCGAATCTAGCCCTGGTTCACGCTGTTCCGCAGACAAACATGCATTAAAACGACAGGCTTAAACAGGTTCATTTCTTCCAATTGCTTGCGCCCCACCTGCAATACCCATGTATGCCCCACACTTTGAGAAACGCTGCTTTAAAGTAACAACGTTCGACTACAACCGAGTCTGCGCTTTCAACGAGAGACCGTATACAGTCTCTGCGTCCAACACGGACGACTGTCCCTTTAACACGACGTCACGGGGGACGTGGACATGCGGAAGAGCGGGTGAACGAAATTATCTGTGTCCGATAGAAAGGAGGTCGTGTGAGAAAGTGGTACAGTTGTTCGGAGTCAAGGGTGGATACGTCGGGCAGAGAGGCCGTCCCTGCGCCCCTGCTAGCAATTGGCTGATCCTGAACTTTGTGACTTTTCTGCTTGTTTCTTGTCATGCGTGCTGATTAGAGGACGGAGACAGGCGGGATGTTTAGTACGCACGCCAGAATCACAAGAATCGTAGTAGTTCCCGCGGCCCGTCCAGTCGGACAGATCTGAAGATTGACGTTCTTGTCTGTAGTGCATAAAGCACAAGTTAAGAAATAAATATGACGGAGAAGCGGATGTCGCGCTGGTATTTCGGTGGACTAGCCTCATGCGGAGCCGCCTGCTGCACGCACCCGCTGGACCTGGTGAAGGTAAGAGGGTTGGAGGGCCACATTATGGCCTGTGATATTTAGCTGCGTGAGAAATATGAATCAAGGCAGTTGGGCCGATTTTGTGCCAGCTATTATTATATATGGACGGGTACCTGCAAATGCACGTGCTTTAACTGTATTTATAATGAATCCGCAACTATCAAGTTGGAAAGAAGACCACCTCGAAACCCCACCGAGGGAGCTTCGTGTTTTTTCATGTAATTTCTCAGCGTAGCTTCTCGGTTTACAGAGAAAGTGAGAAAGTGCATTGACGTCACTCCTGTTCACTATCAGTACAACCGGAAGTACGTCACAGTACCGTGTGTGCCTGGACAGCACAGTACAGTACAGCAGTGCTGGTCCTACCCGGCGCGCAAACCACTGGGACGGTACAGTACGACCTTAAGTATGGTACTGCATACTGTATACTACATTCACTGCATGTGGGCTAAATGTCATGTTAAGCAGAAGTTGACTGAGTATCTTCACAGCATTCTCAGCTGCGATTTAAATGCACTGCACCTGAAGAGCAGGGTATCCAAAAGCAGCCGGCACCTTTGTTTCCTAGCTAGGCCAGTACCCGAGATACTCCACCTCCCCCGAGGCCACCTTTATGTGCCACTTATAATTGGAACAAAAGTCACATGCCAGCAAACGGTGTAGGCTTACCTGCTTATAATACATTCTTCTTGAAAATGGCACTCCAACCACAAACTACTGCACATTTACCACATACTTTATTTGAAGAGACATAGATAATAAATATGATAATGGAGAATAAATCTGCTACACTGCTATTATAGTGCTTTAAGCTATGTAAGGGATAGTCCTATTGTTAACTTTTACTTCTGTGCAAGTTAAATTCAAGTTCACTGGGTCTGCTTACACGTGTGTGTGTGAGTATGTGTATGTGTGTGAGTATGTGTATGTGTGTGAGTATGTGTATGTGTGTGAGTATGTGTGTGAGAGTATGTGTGCGTGTGGTAGTTAGTGTGTCTGAATTCATGATCTGTGTGTGATATAAACACCCTCTAGGTTTGTACCAGCTATTCTGTATATGTGTGTGTGTGTGCGTGTGCAAATGCATTTGTGTGAAATAGCATTTGAAATGTCCTACTGTGTAATGGAGAGAGATCACCCTAGTTCCCTGAACTAAGTGTTGTGTTTTAACCTTGGTGTGTATTGCTTCACTGTGTCCCTGTTCCTCAGGTGCACACAGCACGTGTGTGAGTCCTTCAGTCTGAGCTTCAGTCTATGGCCTTGTTGGTTGTTGAATGTCACTTATCTTCTTAGGTACAGGACAGAGGGAAGGGCAGGACATACAACACATATTCTCTCTCTCTCTCTCTCTCTCTCTCTCTCTCTCTCTCTCTCCTGCACACCCTCGTTCATGCAGGTTCACACTCGTCCCTGCTCTAACTGGGGATGTTGATCCACAGCAGGCCTGTCAGGCTGTGGCCTGAGTGTCTGCCCTCTGGAGGCTGTGGCTGTGACACACTCACCCTCGTAGGCACAAGAGGGCATCTGTGTCTGTGTGTGTGTGTGTGTGTGTGTGTGTGTGTGTGTGTGTGTGTGTGTGTGTGTGTGTGTGTGTGCACCCGTGCGCGTCTGTGCCCACTACATCACAGGACTGTGGACTTTGGAGCTAGTTGTTTTTGCTAAGTTTGTGTCGGGTAGAACAGTTAAATGAAGTAGTAATACACACCGCAAACATGGCCTTTGTACTGTTCAGAGGACGGATTGATAGGATTGTGAAAAAAGACTGACTGGGTTGGGGAATTAAGGTCAAAAGTGGAGTCAAGTGTGTAACTGGTCTAATATTGTATCATGCACGTTTATGAACAAGAATCAAGTGTTTCCTTTTTATTACTGTTCCCAGTATAGATGGAGTAGGAGTGCTTGTGAACAGTATCTTCATCTAGATCATGTTCTCACCTCCTTGGCTATTCATCATTACTCAATTACTTCATATCAGTCCAGATGGGAAGTTCCACTTAGGGGATGGTTGCCTTTGCTTCTACAGCTCACCCACGTGTAGCAGGGGAGGAGTTCACAGGCCTAGTATAGAGCAGGTGGTTGTGCTATAGCTGTACTAGAGCAATGGGAGAAGTGCCTTCTGGTTTTCTCTCTCTCTGTTACTCCTACCAAAAAACAAAACAAAGAAGAGTTGTGTGGTTGTGTTGTGGTAGGTGTATTCAGCTCATATGTGTGCATGGGTGTTTGTGCCAGTGCTGTGTTTGGTGTCGGATCTACAGGAAAAGCGGTTTCTCTTCTGTACACCTCTCGTGCTAGAGCACAGCACACACACCACCAACCACCACCACTACCAACCACAACCAGCCCACATGCCCTCTACAGGGATCATTCATATCATTCAGGGTTCACAACGTACTTTTGACACAGTTGGTGTGCATGCCCCCACATACCTGTGTGTGTGTGTGTGTGTCTGTGTGTTGTGTGTGCTGTGCTCAAGGGTGGATAAGGAGAAGTCTGGGCTAAATTAGGAAAGTGCTAATTCTACCTGATCATATATGAGAAGCAATTCTGTATGGGCGTTCGCTCACACACATCAGACATGCTGATGAATTGCCTCGTATGCTAATGACTGCCGTCCATCTACTGAAAGTTTGCCTTCACAAGAGTCTTATAATTGTAGAGATTCCCTGAGGCCCATATGTCTTTATTCACATCATAGTCAGGCAAGAAATAGTGTGAAGGATAGAGAGTGAATGAGGGACAGGGCCAATGACAGGGCCAGTGACCGAGTGGAAAAGGATTCATGTCGCCTGTGGATATACAGTTATATATGACTTTCTTCATGCAAGAACAATGTGTTCTGTTTAAGGTGACACCGGTTATGCATGCTTGCAAGCGAATATGCGTGTGTGCATGCTTGCGTGTGTGCATGCCAGCATGAGTTTACATGCAGTTGGCACTTCCCTAAGCTGCTCCCTAGATCAGCTAGTGTCCAGTCCAACATGAATAAACCCACCAAGCTTTCAAAGAAAAGGGATGTGATATTTTATACTAGTTTGGTATACTGTTGTTGTGAAACAATGATTGTTAAATATTAACTCGTAAGTTAGCTAGCCAACTACTTTTCTTTTAAAATTCGTTAGATATCTTGCCAGTTAATTGTGTTCCATTTGACTCTGAGCAAACACACCAGATAAAATGTTGGCAATGTTGGCAAATTTGGAACACATTGGCTCATAAAACTACACTAGACAAATCAAAGTACCAGTGGTATTCAGTTTGAAAGGTCAAAGCATTTCATTGTCCATACTAACTAACTGCCACTGGGACCATTGAGCTTCTCCTTCAACTGTAATGTCCTTCTCTTTCTCTACTGCAGTATTGTGAATGTAGCTCTCAAATGCACATTGAAGTTCTTTTTGTTTACTTCTGTCTGATATTTTAGAAGTATTATTGTTATTTTATGACTTATCTCTCTCGGATGTGTTTGAACAACCTAACCCTAACATCATATCGATTAATATGATAGGAGAGACAGCCTGACAGGAGTAGCAACAGTAACCAAAGGGGTGCGGGACTTTGCAACGACTCAATCGTGTGTTTGTGTGGGGAAAGGAGTGTTTATCTATAAAGGCCACTATTTATGTATATTCACCATAGTAATGATCAAGGATGGTGATGTTGCAGGTGCACCTTCAGACACAGCAGGAGGTGAAGATGAAGATGGTCGGCATGGCGATGCACGTGGTGAAGAACGACGGGGTTCTGGCACTGTACAATGGCCTCAGCGCCTCTCTCCTCAGACAGGTGTGTGTGTGTGTGTGTAACAGCACTGACCTCCTTTCTGATAAAGGATATCTCTGTTGTCAGGATTAATACAGTTGGTATGATACCATTAATCTCACAGACACACAGAGGACAGTTGGGCTATTTCCTGTTATCAGTTACCCAGTTTTAAAGACGATATGGATGGGGACGGTGACCTCACATCTACTCCTAGGGAGGGTTGGGCGGTTCTTCTGGTTCCGCTCCAGTTCTGGATGCTTCCGTCATGTGTTGCTCATTAGAGCAAAACGACGAGCCTTGTGTCGAGATGTTTAGCGTGTCTCTGTCTCTGCAGATGTCCTACTCTTTGACCAGGTTTGCCATCTACGAGACAGTTCGAGACATGCTGGGCAGCCAAGGCCCTATGCCCTTCTACCAGAAAGTACTGCTGGGAGCCTTCGGAGGTATCGACACACTCACGTGCGCGTGCATGCAGGCCTAATCAACACAACAAGCCTGTCACAGACGGTTCATATGGTTTCCCCTTCCTTATAGGCTTTACTGGTGGATTCATTGGGACACCAGCAGACATGGTTAATGTCAGGTATGCTATCACACCCACGCACACATTCATAGTGCACATACCCACAATTATACACACCCATCTCTGCCTGCGTGTGTGCGCGCGCATTAGATTGGCAAAGCGGGTGTGCCAGTCTAGTTATGAAAGATCTTGTTTTGCCACTTGTTCTGTTGAGTGTGCTCTTTGGCGTGTGGGTTGTTGAGCATGCTCTTTGGCGTGTGGGTTGTTGAGCGTGCTCTTTGGCGTGTGGGTTGTTGAGCGTGATCTTTGGCGTGTGGGTCGTCCCCAGCCTCTCCCACACTGCCCCGGGCGCTAGGCGGGGTGACTGCTGTGTACTGTGGCTCTGTGCCTCTGCATTCTAATGATGTGAGACTGTTGTTTAGGATGCAGAACGACATGAAGCTTCCCCCAGAACTCAGGAGAAAGTAAGTGTTCGGTAGACCACGCCCCCCAACACTGCAGCCCTGCTGGCTAGACCACGCCCCCCACACTACAGCCACATGGCTGGACCACTGTAGGTGTACCTGGCTTCAGCATAAGGATAAAATGCTGATTATTTGATCATGGTGTGTCGATGTATACGCTGCAGTTCAGTACTAATCCATTGGGCCCCGGATCTGATATGCTTAAAGATTAAAGAAAATGTAAAGCTTTATACAATATCAGTATTGCAAAGATCAGTATTCTGATAATGATTAACAAACAATATATTGTACCGGCCCAAGTTCCCTTTAAAGCTGTTGCGCCTGAATTACCTAATAAATTAAGACTGTAATCATGTTCAGGACCTTCATTGGGCTTGTTTATTTGACAATGCTTAGCTTTGGGAATCTTGTTCTCCTTTAAAAAACCAATGTTTCAATGAGATGTGTTTAATTAACTGACATGTCTTTTCATCAGTTATAAGAATGCATTGGATGGTCTCTTCAGGGTGTGGAGAGAAGGTAAGTGCAGATCAATTCTTTCTGATGGCATCTGCAGCATTTGGTGGAGTGCAGTGGTGTCCTGATGGAGACTCCTCTCTTTTGCAGAGGGGACAAGGAAGCTGTTCTCAGGGGCCACCATGGCGTCCAGTAGGGGAGCCCTGGTCACCGTCGGACAGGTGAGGTCCGAGGAGCAAATCTACACAATTAAATCCTAGTATCAAAAAATCGATACATTTATTTATTTATCGATCAATAATAAATACCCTCTTCTTCACCTCCTTCTCCCAATACCCATCATCCTCTCCCCTCAGTACGCACATAAGATCTTACACACACACACACACACACACAGATCTTGTAAATATATGAATGATTATCTGAGGTTAAAGCAGTTTTGCACACACTTTACTGAGTTTTACAACCTGTCGACTTTTCTTCTGAACTCACACCTTAACTTCTTCCACTGTCTCCAGCTGGCGTGTTACGACCAGGCAAAGCAGCTCGTCCTGAGCACAGGAGTCATGGGAGACAACATTTTAACTCACTTCCTCTCCAGCTTCATTGCTGTGAGTGTCCTCTTTTAAGATTAAGAAAATACCCCGAGGTGGAGTTTGCAGATCTTGACTGCCACTGCTTCCGTTAAAGGGAGATACCCGTCGCTGCAGAAGCAAAAGTCCAGGGGGAGGAGCTCTGGACATTTGATTCTGCAGCGATGGGTACTTGGTTAAAGGGCAGAATAAAATACACAGGAAATGTCTCCCTCTAATGGTGTTGAGTGTTATGACTTTTGCTCTTTGTGTCTGTAGGGAGGATGTGCTACGTTTCTCTGTCAGCCGCTGGATGTCCTGAAGACAAGACTGATGAATTCTAAAGGAGAATACAGAGTGAGTGTTCTTTGCCCATCTCTCTCTCTCTCTCTCTCTCTCTCTCTCTCTCTCTCTCTCTCTCATCCTTTCTCCCATTGCATCTTCTGCCCTTCCATGCAGTCTTAATTACCTTTGTAATTACTGAGATAGTAACTGTCTAATAGCAATCGCTCTTCTAAATTCAGTGGTACCTTGAAATACAAGTTGAGATATAACCAAGCTTGTAAGTCAGTCAACTTGTATATCAAACTGATTTCTCCTATTTAAAATAACTTAAATATATTTAATCCAGTACAGCCCTATGAAACCTCCCCAAATCATCCTAAATGATGATGCATGTTCTAGTTAAAAATGCAAAAATTATGTAAGAACGTATACAGCACACGAGATTTGACGTGGTTCTGCGCCTAACAAGATGCTGGTGTTGTGCTGCCGATACTGGATCTGTGCGCCAGTGCGCCAACTAGCAACAGCTTCTCGAATCACGACTTGTATCTAGGAATTTCGCTCGAACAAAAATACAGAGCGAGTGGCAGCTTGTGTCTTAAAATTCGTATGTTGGTCTGCACGTGTCTCAAGAAACCACTGTATAAGGAATTTGTTTCTGAGCAGTCATGCCCAGGTTTTTGTCCTTTTCTGAAATTGTGTGTGTGTGTGTGTGTGTGTAGGGAGTACTGCACTGTCTGACAGAAACAGCAAAACTAGGACCACTGGCCTTCTATAAGGTTTAAACACAAACCCCATAAATATAAAAATATTTCTTCTTTCTTCTTATTATTGTTTTGTGAACCTGTAAATGTGCTTTATTTTCTGTTGTATCACAGTATTTACTTCCAACAGAGAACCGACACTAACTATCCAATCGTATCATTCCAGGGTTTAGTTCCAGCAGGGATCCGATTGGTTCCTCACACCATTCTGACCTTCCTGTTTCTAGAACAGCTGAGGAAGCACTTTGGCATCAGAGTGGTCAGTTGATAGAATAACTTGTGAACTTTGAAGCCACTCACCCTCTGATCCCGCCTACACCTCTGAAGCTGCCCTGGTCATCATGGTGACGATCTCATTCCACCTGCAAGTTGCACGTTTGACCAAACTGGAACCCTGGAAGATGTACCTCGTTTCACTCACCACTACGCGCGTCAGGCCTTAGTCCTTCTTCGATGATTTTCATTCCCATCAAATGTGCAACTGTCCTCACAACACAAGTAAAGTGAAACTGTGAAGTGGCCAAGTCTTCCCATCACATTTTGTGACATTTCTATCTTACTTCAGTCTTTAGAGGACTTTTCCTTCTTCTAATACTGCTCTCTCTAGCAAGAACACACACCTACATGTCCCTCAACACTCCACACCTATACATGGTCCCCTGTTCCTGCCAAAAACATACAAACTAGCTGAAATGTACTGTGTAGAGAGGAAATGTAGTGTAGAAGTGGACATTGGGGACCAGGACTCATACTGGATTGAAACATTGAAGCAACAGATTGAATACGTCAGTATATAGAGCTTCAATTATATGTAGGATATAAACTATAGATTATACTGACTTACTTGGATAGTAAGGAAAAGCCATTTACAGAGGAGTGGCTGAATTGCTGGATTAAATCATTTGACATATTGAGCTTTTTTGCGGGAGAGTTGTGCATATTTATCAGATACTGGTCAGGTTTGGGGTCAGTTCAATTTCAATTCCAGCTGATTAAGGTAATTATGTAACTGTGATTTCTTATTTTAGATTGAAGAATGCAGTCTGTGTCCAGTTGGTCCCCCACAGTGGGGGGATTCAATTCCTGCACTGATTTTGTTGAAACAGAACAGATCCCATCTGTTGTCATGGTGCTGTGTGCTGCAACTGGACACTACACCTGACAACCGGCTCCTTTTATTATACATCTATCTGTTTAATCTGATTCCTGGAATATCTTAATATTGCATATTTCTTCACTCTGCTGTAATTGAGTTGTATTTGTGCAGTCTGTGAAAGAAACTGAGTTCAAGCCAGATAAAATGGTTTTAGGCCATATGATTATGAAAATATAAAATGTGTAGGCAGTCCTATAGAGGGCGCCATGGTACGCCAGAGTGTGCTACACCATACTGTCTTAGGAAGAACATGCTGGGATTTGTAGTTTTATCATTTTATTCAACAAAATTGCAGACCAGGGGTAATAATATTTAAAATTAATATCAATGTTAGCTTTTAGCTAATAGCAATAGCTAAAACTAATATTAGCTTTTATTAGTTAAAATTGTGTATTTTAAGTGTAAATTAACATGTGCCCTAATGAGACTTTTAATCTAATAGTTATCTAATATCTAATAATGATTATTGTAGATTTAAAAAATGAAACCAATAAAGTGAAACAATACGTGTGTGTGTGTGTGTACACTGGTGAATTTCAGGTATGTTACATTCACTACCTCTCGTGTGTGTGTGTGTGTGTGTGTACACACACACACACACGAGAGGTAGTGAATGTAACATACCTGAAATTCACCAGTAATATGCAGTTGTGTATAACTGGTTTGCCAGTGCTAACTCTGATAGTGAAGTGTTAATCTACACCTGAAAGCAATTTATTGCCATATGTATGTAATTGAATCACCTGTCCCCAAGGCTCCTGTGGGGGCTTTTCTTTGTCACCATGAAGAGCTTGATTGACAGCTATACCTGATTCATAATCTGTGGTCAGCTCAAGGTCTTTCTTGTGTGTGTGTGTGTGTGTGTGCATGTGCGCGCATGTTGCAAATGTAGCCATGGTGAGTGAAGCTCTTTGTGATTGGAGGGATTTGGAGGGGGGGTTGTTGTGGTCTGGTACACTACTGCTTGTGAGTCAGTTCCTCACGATGAAGAACTCTGCACACTTAGCATGACCACTAGAACAGGTCTGTGGGGGCAGACCTATGGAAATTATTTTTCACTGTCCAGTCTGCAAACTCTGTTTTTGAAAATTAAAGACTAATATATGAAAAATGGCCATTTAGTCAATTGCAATTATCTGAAATGAAAAATGTTTAAACTTTCCATGCAATGAATATGAACATACATGGTTTGTATATTAAAATTCACAATCATCTGAAATCTAGTGCTGCTACCAGTGTGGGCTGCTAGTTTCAATATCAGTAATATTTGCTTTTATAATGGCGACCACAATAGTTTAAATGTTTTTTAATGAATGGAGTTCTATTTGTACAGCAAGATCCCCAAGGTCACTTTGCAATTTACACAGGAAATGTTTACAGCCAATCACCAGTGAGAAGCAGTAGCGTATCACACACTGCGTCCTCTCCACCAGAAGTCTCCACCCCCTGATGGACAACCGGGGGGGAGGAAGAGGAGATAGGATCATCCACTGGACATAGAGACATGGAGGGGAGAGAAGACAACACCCAGGACAGAGCAACATCCAACACTGGACATGCAGAAACACAATCACACATAATCAGACAACTGTCCATTAGACATGCAGACACCCATTCACACAGACGCAGCAGGAGAATTGGCCTGTTTACCTAACCTCCATGTTTTTGACTGTGGGAGGAAACCCACGTGGAGAAACTCCTCCTAGATAAGAATGTGAGCCGTAAGAACTGAGAAGTGAACGTGCTCACCACCAACACACCACGCAGCTGAGCTGTACTGTGTATTTTGGTCTGATGTAAGATAATGCTATAGATTGTTGTTCTATTCACTTACGGTAGTAGAATAGAATAGATTTTGGCATCATTTATGCATACATACTGATGTTCAGGTGAACTGACTGAAGGAGTCGGTGGATTAATGACCATGAATTTTCTGAAAGAGTTGGTGGATTAATGACCAGGTATTTTTTTGCCAAGGTGATGGTCATTTGTATGTATATGCATGTGCACAAGCTAGTGTGTGTTCATTTCTTCAGTGTGGCCACACGGGGATGCTATTTACTTGCTACAGAAGCATGCTTGTGCCTTAAAAAGTTTGTTAGTCCAAGTAACCCTAAACATTTTACAATGCAATAAGATCTTTTCCCCTTCACTGAATGCATTTCATTCATAACTTCCTTTATCTCTCTGTGCCCAAGGCCACTATCTGGGAGTCCTTCTCTGAAGTTGTGAGTTGACACCAACAGGTAAATCATAAGCTCAAGGTCCTGGGCATCCAAAGAACATCACTCAGTCACACTCGAGCAGTCTCAACTGTTTCACCTCCCAACCCCACCACGCACACACACACTGGAACTGACCTGTCTGACCCTCTGTCCCCTCTGTCCCTCAACCAACACCGTTAACATGTGTTTGCCTCCCTGTTGCCAATGGCAGCCATATGGTAGCAGTAGAGGACAATTGTGAAGCATCACAGAAGTCAGTTCTTAACTCTGTGCATGTGGAGCAGTGGGGGAGTGTTGGTTAGTTGCCCCATTCGTGGGGGGTGGGGTGGGATGGAGGTGGTGGAGATGGGTAACTGTTATTAATGCATGAAGAGCAATAAACCCAGCTCTGGTGGATGGAGCTTGAAAGCATAGGAAATAAAACAGGACTCAGCTTCAGTTTTCAGACACAAGAGTGAGTGTTAGCTGTAAATATCTGATTCTAGTACATTAATCGTCAGCCTTGATCTAAACCTGTCTGATCTACACAGTCTGAAGTATATAAATTTGTACCATAAATTATTTTTGCATGAGTAGGTGTGCGCACGTGTGCATGTTTCCCAGAGAGGAAACAGTCGGTTGAACAGTTTGTTGAAGTCAGTTGATCAGATGCTCAGATCAAATTGATTATATTGAATGTAATTTTGGACAAACTGTGGCATCAGAAATGCAGCATGGATGAGATTGTGATTTTGAGTCATGTCTGGTACAAGCAATGGAATGAAACTGCACTGTGTTTATGATTTGGAAAGTAATCATTTAACACAATTTTAATCAAATGTGATTATATACTGACTGTGCCTAAGTGGTTATCTCTACAATGCGTGCATGCACACGCCTGATGGGTTTCTACCATACCAAATGTGCTTATCCATCTCCCATATGGAAATAAGAGTACATTTGTGCACCATGCTAATTAGTCTATTCTGTGGAATAGGAGGCCAATGCTTTGATGGCTATTCACATAAATAACAAGGTTCTACCACCTCCCTGCTTAATTAACACATGCAAATTGCAAGTGCAATTAACATACATTTTCCATACAAACTAAAACACAATGCAAAAATAAACAGACATACAGAACATGAATCTACAGCTATCAAACCACTGTAATGAAGCCCTTTCAGCTTGACTGTAAGAATGATGGTTAAATCAGTGCTTGATCATTCACAATCAGACTCAGTGGATCCTGCACCATGGACTCTGTGTGGCCCAACTCATTGCTGAGGTTCTGAATATCACACTATAACGCCTGTTTCTTAGGACCCCACCTGTACCATAGGACCCCACTATACGGCTCCTATACCACAACTGTACCGTAGGACCACACCATACGATTCCTGCACCATTGTAGCCCACTGTACCACATATGTACCTTAGGACCACACCATATCATGCTTGTACAACACCTGTACCACAGGACCCCACCATACCACACCTCTACTTTAGAATCCAACTGTAGCACGACTGTACCATATTAATCCATCCAACAGTGTACCATTGTCCTGCAGATCCGGTAGTCTACTAAGCACTGCATCATGCCAGACACAAGTGGAAAAGTCTCTAAAAATTGGCTTTACACGTCCTCGATCAAGTGATCCTTGTATTCTTGCACTTTCTCAGATGAGCAAAATGTCATTTTAATGAGACATGTGTCCTCTCTGTAGTGTTGCCATAGTGTTACAATGGCACAGTGCTGAAGTGCTGAATGACACACGAGTCCACACAAGTGCGTCAGCTCTCAGGAACCAAGAGTGCAGTGAATCACTCACATTCTCATGGCTCTCTTTAAGCAGCGTTTCAAGGATATGAAGGAAGGTATTATCTTTTATCACAAAAGGCCCCCTGCAGAAGACTGCACTGCCCATGAATGGTGCGGTTAAGTAACAACAACATAGAATGTTCACAAGGAGAATTTGGGTAAAATCTGAGTAGATTGTGTGGCCAAAATAATCCAGACTAAGGAAGGTCTGCTAGAGCTGGAGTCAGAGTGGAGGAGCTTCCAGAAGAGATTAAGGCACATGACACTGTCATAGTCAAGCTTTCGAATTCATTGCATCATCACCACGCACAGCCTGGTTCCTACACCATTTTCACTTTGTACACACTTGTACAAAAATTGTATACGTGTATTTATACACGGTCTACTTCTGCATTAGCTTCTGAATGTGACATTTATATGCACATTTGTGCATTTAAAAATTCAAAAGGACAAGAAACAAATATTCATAAGTCAATCATACGTATGCTGTATTGTTATTTTTGAATGAAACTTTTATTGCCAAGATTCCTTTCATTAGACTTTTAATTGTATTATTTTGACAAGATTTGTGTATGTTCAGGCTCGCGCGTGTGTACTTCAATTTAAAATGACATTGACGTCCATTTTTGCTGGTCTGCTTGGCATAATTCCATCCTTTGCAGTCTGACGATTGCGCCAAATATCGATATGAAAACAGGCGTTCTTCAATCTTTCTCTAGAGCCTATTAACTCATTTAACGACTTCGATTCAATTCAGAGACCCATTATAACTGTGATGCACTGACATGACAGGTTCGATACCCCCCCCACCGGAAATTCTACAACAGAACACACTTTAATGAGCGTCAAGCGCGCCAAACTTTGTTAGCGATGGCACCCTACCTCAGACAAGTCTCAAGTCTCGAGTCAAGTCCCAAGTCTTAAACTTCAAGTCCTAATCAAGTCACCAGATGTAATTTCAATATTTAACACAATTGATGCAGTTGATTAGTAGTATATTGTCGTGCTCGTCAGTGTTCGAGTGTTGGAGGCGTGAAATGACTCACACAACAATTTGTAATACTCTGGATGGCCAGAATTTACTGAAAAGTTGTACTAACAGAATACAAGCATGAAGGGTCAGTGCTCTCTCTCAGTGTAGTGGTAGAGGCTAAACCATCCACACTAAGAGGTAATGAGCACACAACTGAACTCAAGACCTTCCCACTATATTTCCACTACAAGTCTTCCCACTATATTTCCCAACTATCAGCCATATAACAATGTGATTGGCCACTGGTATATGTGCATAGAACATGTGATGAACTATGCTCTATAAGACATTAACCCATGCATTGTCTAGCTAAATGCAATTTCACTATCGTAACAATATTAAGTTAGTCAGACTAACTAACGTTAAGCGTTTGAGTGTTTCGGTTCGCTTGAGTGAGATGTCGTCGCAATTGTCGTCGTCATCCCCCCCCCCCCCCCGTGACTTTCGTTCGTGTACTATTGAATATCAGACCTCTCATGCAGTAATCAGACTCTATTTTATAATATACATAAGCAAAGTATATTCTTCAATAATTAGACTTTCATAAATATTTTATTGTAGTTTATGTCTTAAGCGTATTTGAAGACACATGCACAATTGTTATTTTTATTACTTTAACTCTTTAATTACTTTAATTACGTTTAAGCGAGTATCATTACCTCTGCAGACTGCAGTCAACATTTACTATCAGGCTCAGCTTAGCAGTTCATGACTTTATGCAGCTGACAGTAGAACCTTTATATTAACCTATTTATACCTTTTTATTAAATTCATTATTAAGAGATTAACAGGTTTTCAGATTTAATGTATTAACTCCACTGGTTAATGGAGGTTATTGTTTTTCTTTTTGAAGATAGCCTGCAGATCTACTCCACAGATAATCCGCATTTCCAGCAAACTGCACCAATTCCTAATAAAGAGAAAGCCTGCAGTTCTATAGAACCACCTCATGTGTACTGCCCCTGTGGTCCTCTGTAATGCCTCTATGGTCGTCTGTAATGCCTCTATGGTCCTCTGTAATGCCTCTATGGTCGTCTGCACTGCCCTTATGGTAATCTGAATTTGTCATGAAGAATATGATATGTCCAAGGTAACTGAGTGAATAATTTGCACCTGTGTTTAGGGGGGGAAATGAATAATACAAAATAATCACAGTACATAATCACATAATAATAATCAGATTCATTCAAATGGGGTTGAAGGGAGAAGGGAGTTATCCCCATATAGAAGGGGGGTTATCCCCATATAGAAGGGGGTTTATCCCCATATAGAAGGGAGTTATCCCCATATAGAAGGGGGTTTATCCCCATATAGAAGGGGGTTTATCCCCATATAGAAGGGAGTTATCCCCATATAGAAGGGAGTTTATCCCCATATAGAAGGGGGTTTATCCCCATATAGAAGGGAGTTATCCCCATATAGAAGGGAGTTATCCCCATATAGAAGGGGGTTTATCCCCATATAGAAGGGGGTTTATCCCCATATAGAAGGGGGTTTATCCCCATATAGAAGGGAGTTATCCCCATATAGAAGGGAGTTATCCCCATATAGAAGGGGGTTTATCCCCATATAGAAGGGGGTTTATCCCCATATAGAAGGGGTTTATCCCCATATAGAAGGGGGTTTATCCCCATATAGAAGGGGGTTTATCCCCATATAGAAGGGAGTTATCCCCATATAGAAGGGGGTTTATCCCCATATAGAAGGGGGTTTATCCCCATATAGAAGGGGGTTTATCCCCATATAGAAGGGAGTTATCCCCATATAGAAGGGGGTTTATCCCCATATAGAAGGGAGTTATCCCCATATAGAAGGGAGTTATCCCCATATAGAAGGGGGTTTTTCCCCATATAGAAGGGGGTTTATCCCCATATAGAAGGGAGTTATCCCCATATAGAAGGGAGTTATCCCCATATAGAAGGGGGTTTATCCCCATATAGAAGGGGGTTTATCCCCATATAGAAGGGAGTTATCCCCATATAGAAGGGGGTTTATCCCCATATAGAAGGGGGTTTATCCCCATATAGAAGGGGTTTATCCCCATATAGAAGGGGGTTTATCCCCATATAGAAGGGGGTTTATCCCCATATAGAAGGGAGTTTATCCCCATATAGAAGGGAGTTATCCCCATATAGAAGGGAGTTATCCCCATATAGAAGGGGGTTTATCCCCATATAGAAGGGGGTTTATCCCCATATAGAAGGGGGTTTATCCCCATATAGAAGGGGGTTTATCCCCATATAGAAGGGAGTTTATCCCCATATAGAAGGGAGTTATCCCCATATAGAAGGGGGTTTATCCCCATATAGAAGGGGGTTTATCCCCATATAGAAGGGGGTTTATCCCCATATAGAAGGGAGTTATCCCCATATAGAAGGGGGTTTATCCCCATATAGAAGGGAGTTATCCCCATATAGAAGGGAGTTATCCCCATATAGAAGGGGGTTTATCCCCATATAGAAGGGGGTTTATCCCCATATAGAAGGGAGTTATCCCCATATAGAAGGGAGTTATCCCCATATAGAAGGGGGTTTATCCCCATATAGAAGGGGGTTTATCCCCATATAGAAGGGGGTTTATCCCCATATAGAAGGGAGTTATCCCCATATAGAAGGGAGTTATCCCCATATAGAAGGGGGTTTATCCCCATATAGAAGGGGGTTTATCCCCATATAGAAGGGGTTTATCCCCATATAGAAGGGGGTTTATCCCCATATAGAAGGGGGTTTATCCCCATATAGAAGGGGGTTTATCCCCATATAGAAGGGAGTTTATCCCCATATAGAAGGGAGTTATCCCCATATAGAAGGGAGTTATCCCCATATAGAAGGGGGTTTATCCCCATATAGAAGGGGGTTTATCCCCATATAGAAGGGGGTTTATCCCCATATAGAAGGGAGTTATCCCCATATAGAAGGGGGTTTATCCCCATATAGAAGGGAGTTATCCCCATATAGAAGGGAGTTATCCCCATATAGAAGGGGGTTTATCCCCATATAGAAGGGGGTTTATCCCCATATAGAAGGGAGTTATCCCCATATAGAAGGGAGTTATCCCCATATAGAAGGGGGTTTATCCCCATATAGAAGGGAGTTATCCCCATATAGAAGGGAATTATCCCCATATAGAAGGGAGTTATCCCCATATAGAAGGGGGTTTATCCCCATATAGAAGGGGGTTTATCCCCATATAGAAGGGAGTTATCCCCATATAGAAGGGGGTTTATCCCCATATAGAAGGGAGTTATCCCCATATAGAAGGGGGTTTATCCCCATTCCTCTTTTGAACTGGGGGGTTAATATCTCCTTGCATTCCTCCTCAAATCAAACCCTGAATATAGTTCTACAGATGTGCACACCCATTATGTTTGACTGCCCACTTCAGCCAAAGCAGTCTAGAACCAGACCTTTCTCTATATAACCATTTCCTTCTTAATAAGCAAATATAGCATAATGAGTTCACTCCATCAGAGAATGGCTGCATCTTTCTGATTGTACTTCTCCACTCCTAACTGTCTGGAAAATTAAATGCTTCAATTAAATATTTAATATACTTTCCCCCAAGGAATTATGTTACAAATCCCTTTCATGTTGACAAAGTTGCATTATTTGACTATTTGTGCTTAATATAAGGCTTAGTACTGTACCTCAAACAGCACCGTTAAAATGTGTTTGCCAATGGCAACCATATGCTAGCAGTAGAAGGCGGGGTGAAGCATCACAGAAGTGAGTTCTTAACTCTGTGCATATGGAGCGTGACATCACTGGGAGCAGTGGAGGGAGTGTTAGTTACCTGCCCCGTTCGTCGGGTGGGGTTGGGATGGAGGTGGTGGAGATGGAAGCTGTTATTGAAGAGCAAAACACACAGCTCTGGTGGATGGAGCTTGAAAGCATAGGATTGTTGTTATGTTACAAATTCATTTCATGCTGACAAAGTGACATTATTTGGCTATTTATGCTTAGTACAAGGCATTAGGTTTACAGCGTGCTCAACAAATATTACGTTTTTCCTTGTTTTCATTGTTTACAGGTATTACATCAGTCACAAAACCCATAAAAAGCTTCACTTGCTG